>NC_064760.1:1332500-1425000 GCF_011397635.1 Epinephelus fuscoguttatus | reverse complement strand
AGCATATTCAGTGGCCTGCATACTGCAGAAGTAAATCTGGAAACTAGAACCTTTTCTTTTAGTGTGCAGCAGGTGCGAGTTGCACCAACTGGTCTTAAGCTAAGTCGGTCGTAACTTGGCGTTCTAAGTCCGACCTAATAGTTACGCCGGTTGCACCAACAGGGCTTAAGCCTTCTTCTCACTAAGACCGGGCGTAAACCTTACACCTAGTCAAGAGCAGCCGTAAGGTCATTATCAAGCTGCTCTGAACACGTATTGATGTGCCCCGTTATCTCTGCCCATACTGATTGTTTTTTCTTATTTGTGATACATCTCTCTGCTCGCTGTACAGCTTGATTAATTTTCTAATTTCAGTGTCAGTAAAGTTTTTCGTTGATCCTTCATGCTTTCTGAAGAGGAGTTCAGAGCGCTCCAGGACAAACACCAGGCGTGTAGAGTGCAGAAACACGAGGTGCACAGCAACACAACAACAGCGAGCATCAGGACGAAAAAGAACCTGAAGAACCTCCTGACCGACCTCCGTTAACAGAATCCATCTCGCAGAGACTTGTTGCATCAGTGTCTCGTGATGATGCTGGAAATTTTTTAAAAACTCTGTGTCAGTCTGTTTGTCCGTCTGCGTGGGAGCGTCTTTAGATGTAAACACGATATAAACAGTGATGAGTTCACTGATGTCTGTGTTGAATGTAGATCAGTGACTCACTGAGAGAGCTACTGCAGCTGGAGAGTCCAGAGCATCATCATCATCATCATCATCATCATTTCAGTAGGTTCTTCTGTACTTTGACAACAGGTTCATGTCTCTCAGTGGCAGAGAGGAAGCGTCTGTGATCAGTGATGTGAGCTCAGTCACAGATTTGTTCTGTACCTGCAGATTTGCTCTTTGCGTGGCGTCGGTGGCTTAGTGGATACAGCAGGCGCCCCATGTACAAGGCTGTTGCCACAGCGGCCCAGATTCGAGTCCAGCCTGTGTCCCTTTGCTGCATGTCATCCCCTCTCTCTCTCCCCCTCTCACATTTAACTGTCCTGTCCATTAAAGGCAAAAAATGCCCACAAAAATATCTAAAAAAAAAAGGATGTGTTCTTCGCAGCATCAGCTTCACCAGTTTGTCTCAAACAGTTGAAGCTCCACGACAAATTCATGTGCTCATAACATCAGTATAATCTTTTCTTTGTTCAGCATGTTCAGATCCGTGAGCTCAAACTCAGATCAACTTGGCCGTGCATCGTGTCTGTAGACGTATTCTCTGTGTGACATTAAAGACAGCCTGACCTCAGCTGATGTCTCATCCTCAGAGAGATGACCTCATCCCACCAGGAGTCCGACTTTTATGTGTTACTTGTTTCTCCAACTGTTTGACCTCAGACGGTCAGCCCACATGTCGTCTCTGTGGTCGGGCAGGGCTGAATATTTTCCGTCTATCTTCATTATGCTGATGACGCCCACGTGTATCTGAGAGTGGAGCCACACACAGAGCTGAAGCTGATTGTATCGGCTCCAGTTTACAGCTAGAACTGGTCCCAGTTTGATCCAGTAAAAGACTCTGTCCATGTGTCCCGTCACATCCAGAATCTGGACATCAAAAACTCCCTAATATCTTGCGTTGACATGATTTTATCTATTTGTGTTTGACATATTTTGATGTTAACTTTATCTCGTCTTCACATTTCACTAATGCAGTGTAACACAGAAACATACAATAAAAACATTTTCTTCTGGTGACTGAGCAGAAGTTTGTGTCCACACTGTCCATCAGGTGTGTTAAAGACATTTAGATCCTCAGACGTGTTTGGACATTGTTGATGGATGGATCCAGGACAGAAACACGTCCACTGTCTCCATCATGTCTCACAGGTTTCAGAGAGCAGCAGCAGATGTCCTGTCCTGTGTGTCTGTCTCTCAGAGGTTGTGAAAGTCTCGTCCCCGTCAGTCCTGTGAACTGAGCTGCCGGTGCTGAGCTGATTAAAGCCGACGGCTCAGATTCAAACCGCAAGTTTACATGAAGTGAAGCCTCCTGCAGCTGCAGACGATCAGGACGTTTCCGTGTTTGTGTTTGTTTATCGTTTCACCTCCAGATTTGAACGCAGCACAGCATCACAGCTGGCTCTCATCACCGCAGGAGGAAGTGCTCAGACCTCAAGTAAGAGTACAAATACTGCAGCGGAGATGTACTGAGGTAAAGTCCTGCGTCCAGAACTTAACAGTAAAAACAAAACCACTTGTAATATCACATTTCTCACTATGACATGTGACCCTTATCAACTGTGAAACAACATGTCAAACACATGCACTCAGACAGGTAGCAGTGACGTCTCGATGACTGCAGCCGAGCACAATGACCCCCTCCTCCCTTTCAAACAAGCAGAATGTGTTGAGACTCACCTCTGTCTGCAGCAGACCAGAGAGACAGGTGTCTTTAAAAGTCTCTGTGCGCTCAGCTCTCAGTACGTCTGTAGCTTCTCACTGAATCGCTGTGGTTTGGAGTTCTTTCTTTTCTAACCTTAACCACAGCAACTTTAAGTTAATTATGCAGCTGTACGTTAAGGAGGTAATGTCATTTGTGTGGCCCTAATTAGTAAAATATCATACTAAGCATTCTCTGAGAACACATTGAAAGAAACATGGTGAGGACGTACTTTAAAAAGACTCAAAGCTCACACAGATCTGAACACGTGACTCCAGGAGAAAGTCTGGAGTCCCAAGCTGCCTCCTGACAGGCGCTCAGGACTGCTTCCTAGTTTACTGCTGTCAGCACATTGGTCACATGATATGTGGATATGTACGACTTTGGGTGCATTACTTTGTGTGGGAAAACATTTGAGCCTGATCCTGGTGCAGGGTGGACTAAACCATTTTCGCTTTTATGGGTGAGAAGGGCCTCTATTTTTATACAAAGTCCAGTCTTTAAACCAGTGTATTCAGCCAAGTTTAATTTATTTGTGACACTATTCATTTAGAAAAAAAAAAAAAAATCAAAGAAAACCAAATGTTTTACTCTCGGCTTTTTGAGGCCCCCTGGATAGTCAGTCCCCCTTGCCCCCTCTCTACAACACCCCTGTCAGTATCGTCATATCTGATCCACCTAAATGAAATATGTTAAAGCTGTTCGTCTTTTATCCTTCACCAGCTGGAACCTAAACAGTCTGATCAGATGACTGTATTATCATCAGGTGTCGATGTCGCCCTCCTGTCCTCAAAACACCTGAAGAACAAAAAATATGTCATCCATGTTGTTTCTGTGAGCGCAGTGATATTTCAGTCATCTGTAACTGAGACGTATAAAAACATGTCTTTCAACTAGCAGCCTTACCTCAGTCTGATCCTTCAGATGTTTTAGTGGTTTAGATCTGCAGCTCACTTTCTGTGATGTTGGAGGTCAGAACCAGAGCCAGAGAGCAGGAGACTCGTCCCACAGGAAGTCTGTTGAAACCATCAGATCTCAGCTGGAGTCATGGAATGAGACTCTGTCTGATTCTGTAGGACGGCAGCTGATCAGTGGGACGCTCACCTGGACAGGTACGTCTCCGTTTGTGCCACAAGTGACTAAAATGGACAAACATTAATTTGTTTTGACCATCAGAGGTGAAAGCTGCAGTGTGTGATGTGACCAGCAGGGGCGCTGTAGAGAGACAAACATGAACTGGCTCAGTGTTCAGACAGAGGGAGAATTAAAAGGGTGGCGGTCAGAAACTGTTTATTAGACGATGTTATTTTACAGAACATATAAAAGAGATGTGCACAATCAGTAGCATCAGTGGTGTGTGTGTGTGTGTGTGTGTGTGTGTGTGTGTGTGTGTGTGTCAGGGTGAGTGGAGGATGGTGGAGAAAGATGTTGCACGCTGAAAGAAAAGACAAAACAAACCAGTCAAACCAAAGGAACATGTGGGAGCTGCAGGAGAGGGAGGCGGACTGAACAACTCAGCTGTGTAAGGTCATCAGCTCAGGTGAGTCCAGGTGAACCTGCTTCCTAACGATGTGCACATCTGCAAGAGGAGCAGAGACACAGGAGGAGCAGAGACACAGGAGAGACAGTGGAGGAGTAGAGAGAGTGGAGAAGCAGAGCACAGACAGTGGAGGAGCAGAGCAGAGAGTGGAGGAGCAGAGACAGTGGAGGAGCAGAGACAGTGGAGGAGTAGAGAGAGTGGAGAAGCAGAGCAGAGACAGTGGAGGAGCAGAGACAGTGGAGGAGCAGAGACAGTGGAGGAGCAGAGACAGTGGAGGAGCAGAGACAGTGGAGGAGCAGAGCAGAGACAGTGGTGGAGCGGAGACAGTGGAGGAGCAGAGCACAGGAGGAGCAGAGCACAGACAGTGGAGGAGCAGAGCACAGGAGGAGCAGAGACAGTGGAGGAGCACAGACAGTGGAATAAAACATTCAACATGTCTGACTTAATGAACTCCACTTGGAGCTTTAAATCAAAGTGTTTAATGTACGGTGGCTCTGTGAGGACAATTCACAGCATCAGACTGGATCAGAGTCTTTCTCCGTCTGTTGTTTGTTGGGTGGAGTTTATTTATGTCTCTGACATAGGATACTGATGCATTTATGAACATCTGGGGAATTTAATCTGTACTGACTCGCTGTGTTTGTTTTATTACAGAATGTCAAAAGTCTTTTTTCTCATTTCTTTTTCTTTTTTCTTTTTTGTTAATTTCTGTTTTTCTTTTTGCATTTTTTTCTTTCATTTTCTTTCCTTCCTCCTTCTTGTCTTTTTTCCTTCATTCTCTTTCTCATTTCTTTCTCTTCTTCTGTTTTTAACTTTCTTTGAGTCTTTTTTCTTCTTTCTTTCTCTCAGCTGACAGTTATGATTTCTCAGTATTTTAACTTGTTGAACTAAACTTTAATCAGACGTTATTATTATATAATTTATGTAAATGAAGGTGATCGGTTTTTCTTGGTGTCTGATATCTCGCCCCTCCTCCTCCTCCTCCTCCTCCTCTGCTTTATAAGTCCCCTCCTGGAGTCTGGAGGGACTGGGGGCTGCGGAGAAGGAAGAAGAAGAAGAAGAAGAAGAAGAAGAACACGAACACAACAGAGAGAAATCACAGTAAAGCAAGAGAAGAAGAAGAGTGAGGCTCTGTAGTCCGGTTGAAGATGAAGGTGTGTGTCCTGGTCCTGGGTCTGTCCCTGCTCCTCACCGTCTGTGTGGCCCGGTCTCCGTTTCAGGCGGTCCTGCAGCACAGCCGGATCAGAGGCCGGCAGCAGGGGTGAGTCGATCCGATCCGAACCGAGCCGAACCCACACAGAGAGTCTGCACATAGACAGAGAGACTCTGCACACACAGAGGCTCTGAACAGAGTTTGTGCACGGAGACACGCTGCTGTAGCTTCACTGTAACATGCTGTAATGATCATATCATGATCAGCTGTGACTTTATTTATCAGAAATATTTTATTATCTGTTTCAGTCGATCTGATGTGAAGAACAGAGAGTTATAAGAAGTAAGAATAAGAGTGTAAAATAGGAGTATGTAAATATAAAGTATTGAAATACAACAGAAATATAACTGTGCATTATGCAACAGTGTTTAACACTAAGATGTTATGAATACATATGTTGACTGTGCTAAACATTCACTAATATGTGCGTGTACATTAATCTGTATAAACTAGTGTTTCATTCAGAAACATAAAATATGTGTTATGCTATAATGTTCACTACAATATGTACATCTATGGAATAAAAACAACAGTAAGAATAAACATAAGAAATATGTAGTTATTTGCATTATATGTTGCATAAATATTGACATTCAACAGGTGCTGGTGAGAACAGATTAGTGTAGGCTACTGTAGAGTACTGCACAGCTGAATTATTGCAATCACATTTATTTCCTTCACTGTCTCCATACAGTATTATAATGATATAATTAATAATGATATTACCTCTGTAGAGTGACTTCATGCTCATTGATCATAATTTATAATCATAATTATCTGTTAAAAGTCATCATGTGATAAAATGAGCTTATGTTAGATTTTTATTCTGCTGAACGTTTTCAAACTGTTCAGATTAAAGTTCTGTAAACATGAAAAGCTGTGATTAAACTTTGAATCTGATCATTTCCAGAGAGATGAGGTCGACACACCACACTGAGGTGCTTCTGAATGAATCAGCTGTTTCTGTGGCTTGGATGTTATACAGTTATGATAATAATAATAATAATGTGTTGTGTGTATGAAGTGCGAGTGTTTGTTGTGTCCTGCAGGATGTTGTAAAGTTTATCTGTCCTCCTTAAAACTGAAGTTAAGCTCAGATTAAGGTGGAATGAGTCGATTCAGTGGTTAATAAGCAACATTAAAACATTTTGTTCTCTAGAAGCAGATCTAGAAGTTTGGAGGTGAAAACAGACGAAGGTGTGATGTTGTAATTATGATATGAACTTTGAATCTGGAACATAATCTGGTCGTGTGTTCACTGTCAACTTGTTAAATGTAAATGTATGTGTTGCTTATAGTAAATTTCGACCGTGTCTCAGTGTTCGTAAAGGAACTGGGGCCGGTTGCACAAAACTCCTTAAGTGTGACACTTAGAGAGACACAGAGACACTTGGAGAGTTGAGTGATCTGACTCCAGATGGGGCAAATCATTAGTTGACTTCTAAACAATTTATGATGCAAAATCAAAGTGCTCATCTTTAAGTGTGTCCGTCAGGTTCTCACCGTCACAGAACGTCTCAGGACGCCGTCATTTTTCTCATTTATCACCATAATCTCAGCCTGGCTGTGGTTCGGATGGAGTCAGGGGTACTTTATGTTTTTGTCCTCGGTTTAACCAACTTTAAGCCATTCCTTAAGTATAAGACCAAGATAAGGAGAAAACCTTAAATCCTTAACTTAGAGGAAACCTTAAGGAGAAGACTTAAGAATGTTTTAGGCAACCAATTTTATTTCAAGGAAACCTTAATTCAGAATTTAAGGAAAATCTTAACCTAACGTGCTTTGAGCAACTGGCCCCAGAATCCCTTGTCAGTCCACCTTGAAACCCCTTAAATCTTTGGTTAGGTTAAGGTGGAATCATTCATTGAAACCTTTATTTAAGACTCTGGAAATCAGCTGAGGGAGATGAGCATGAACAAAGACATAAAACCAACCAGTGAGCAAACACAAAATCAGTTAAACAGTTCACCAACATGAAAACAGTTAAAATAGAAATAAAATCACATAAAACAACAAAAGTGTCAGAGCTCAAAGTTAAACACAAGATAATAAACACGCTGTGGAGCACACAGAGTTAGAAACATTTAAAACGAGATCTGAAATCAGGCGTTTCAACATTCGTAGCGGCGTCAGTGAGTTTAAGGTCTCTGCAGATTATTTCATGTTTCAGGTTCACTGGAGTTCAGTAAAGATGACGTGAGTTAAACTAGTCATCTTCAGATTTAAACTCATTGACATGAAAGAGTTAACAGGAAGTTTAACTCAGCTGAATGTGAAGCTGTTCCATTAATGACTCACCTGTGTCATAAAATCAGAAACTCTGCGGTTTGTTTCTGATCCTGTGAGTCGACCGTGTGTTGAAACGTCTGATCTGTGTCGCTGTAAAATCACTCGATAGTTTCGTGACGTCACGTTTGTCACTGCATGAAATCTAAGTTTGATTTCACAACATTATTCTCTGATTCTGAAGCAGCTGCAGGTCGAGAGAAACTGAAACTGACTGTCGGAGCTGAATCGTTTGTCTCTCCGTCCTCCTGAAGACTCTTTAAAGTCTCCACATTCAGAGAGTTTCAGAGGTAATATGAGATGTATGTCGGTCCTGCAGCAGCTGCAGACTTGGTCATGGAAAACCTGAAAAAGTCCTGGAATTTTGTTGTGTGTAATGAAACTGTGACAGTAATCTTGCAGGAACAACCTTCAACGTAACGACAGAAACATTAATATGAAGCTGTCGACGTAACGTAACTCTGATATGATGTGACGTTTGCTAGTGTCTTCATTTCCTCCGTGTGTGCCAGCTAGCTGAAAATACAAAGACAGGCAAGTAGGGCAAGAATAGAAATACAGTGAGTCCTGTAAAAGTCATGGAAAATGTCATCTATGACTGTGTGTGGGAACCCTGGACTTGACTCTGTCATCAGTTTGATTCTCTGAGCCCTCGAACCTGTCACATTGAGTTTAAGGAGGAATCTAAAGTCTGAATCCTTTAACAGAAGCTTTCCATGACTTGATTCAGGCTGATATTCCAGGCTGCTGTGTGTTTAGATTATTAATAAAGACATGAGGTCTGTGTCTTCCTGTCTCTGATCCTGTGTCTGCGTCTCTTTTCTCTTTCAGACCGAATGTTTGTGCCATGCAGCAGCAGAAAGGCACCGACAAGAAATACTTCACCAACTGCAAACAGTGGTACCATCGCAAGATCTGCGGGAAGCCCACGTGAGTCTGAGCCGAGCGTCCGTCACAGCAGAACAACAACACGTGTCATGACACCTCAGTTTGAACCCATTTTAGGGAGTAAAGTGTCTCAAAGTGTTTTTGCTCTTCCTGTGACTGGTGTTGTGTCGACCGTTGGTTCTCAGTGAGTCTGAAAGTGTTTCTCGTGACTTGACTTTGGTCCTGCTGGACGGACTGAGTTTGTGTTTAGTGGACGGAGGAATGTCCCTCTCCGGAGGTGTCCTCACCTCTTATATAACCTCTGAAGAAGAAAAGAACCATCGGTGTCAGTTTACCTCCCAGTCCCAAGATCTGCTGCAGGGTTCATTTAAAGGACACGTCCAACAGTTTGACTTCTTGTCCATGTCTCTGTTGTCCATAAACTGAAGCAGAACGTCCTGTCTCAGTGTGCAGAGACGCAGCTCAGAGCGAACGCAGAGCCTCATCTTACAGAGCAGCACAGCACAACTGTCATCCCTAGTTTTAGACTGTCGCAGTGGTTGTTTTCAGGGCCAGCGGCCATGTTGCAGAGGTAAATGTACGTACGCCCATCTGTGCGTCCATGTGAGGTGTGCTCAGGTACGTTGTTGGTGGACTGATATTTTGAGGCAGCAGAAAAAGACTGATTCACTGACCTACAAAAAACTGGTCCAAAGTCAGAATGGTTTTATTTTCACTGATTTAAAGAGCACATGATTCAGATAGTGAGATGCTCCAACATCAGCACTGATGTTCTGTAAAATGTGAACGTAGCAGAGAGCTGAGCAGAGCTGCATGGAGACGCTGTGCACATGTAAACACGAGGAGCAACCTGACACTGTGTCCTAACTGGATGCAACAAGAGTGAGCATCAGCGACATAATCAGTTTGATTGCATTGTTTTCCATTGGACTGTCCGAACTGCAGGTGAGCGTTGCATCACAGTGTGACATGGCGTTTGAGTTTTGAACTTTTGTCAGATGTCCCATATCTATTTTTATTCTGTAGCTTACGTTGGAAGCGCTGCATTGGACAAGGAACAGCTGATTCACAAGGTATAAATGAGGAATTACCCACCGTACACAGGACACCTCCTTATTTCACTTCAAAAACTTTTAAGTTCAGTCAGGACCACTTTAGTCAAAGAAAACTTTATTTCCATTTGCATATTTGGTGGTTCTGTTCTGGGGCCTCTCTGCCCTTCCATGTGCCTCCATGGAAAGCCTGAGGCAGAGAGCAGCAGCAGCAAAGACCTCCGGGAACAGAACAGATCAGCGTCAATGACAAACAGAAATGACACTGATAAGTCAGACACAGCATGAAAAGGAGGAGCTGCGGTGGAGGCAGCTTGCAGAGCAGTTTAAATAGGGCGCCCTGAATGAGATCTGCCAATTGGTTGCATAGAAAGGAATCATGTGATCTATCAGCTGATCTGAGCTTGACATCGTGACTGTGACATGAGATGATCCCTGATGTGATACAGAGGAGGGACTGTGTACTTCTTACAGCTTGTGTGTCCTGTGGTGTTCAGAGGGCCGCTGAGTAATGTTGTGTTCACACCAAATGTGATGCAAATGTTCGTGTCACGTTACTCACTCGAGATTGAACGCTGGAATATTTTGTGTTGACTCGCTTCATACGTGTGAATGATATGCACGTGAAACAGCTGAATCAGTGAATGAACTTCCACCAGTACGTCCTCGGCATCATATATATAGTACCAGAGGAGCTCAAAGCTCATCGACTGTCGTGGTGCTGACTGGTCGCTGAAGTTCAGATTTTTCAGCTTCAGCAAAGAAGCGTATGAGATGAAATCGCACTACTCACTTCATTCGCGTCCTTCGCGTCGCCCAGCAGGAATTCATGTCTAATCGTGTCTTCACATTAACTTAACTTACAGTTCATGCAAACTGTTTTATGCGCTACCGGTGTGAACCAGTGTGTATCTTATCTTATCTTATCTTATCTTATCTTATCTTATCTTATAAGACTGCTCTGCTGATACTTAAACCACTGATGCTTGTAGTGCAGATACTTGTACTTCAATATAATCTTGAGTGCAGCACTGACTGAAGTGGACTCTGATGCTTCAGACTGCAGAAACAAAGAGACTCAGTGAGACTGAAGGAAACACACACACACACACACACACACACACACACACACACACACACACACACACACACACACACACATTATTAATGAGGCTCTGGCAGCAGTGGACCAGCTGTGTCACAGATTTCACTCTGCAGGAGCGGAGCAGGATTACTGTGAGTCTGTGCTGCAGTAAAATGTTCCTCTTGTAAATGTGATAATCACCTGAACTCTTCAGTCGGCTCTCACAGTCTCGTTCCTCACAGACGCTCCTGTCGTCGAGCGTGAACGAACTGTTGAGTAAATCGTCTCCCTGCAGAGCTGTCGACAGGACACAGGGGACACAGGGACACAGGGGGACACACTAAATGATGGGGGACATTTTTAGTCCAGAGGACAGAAACAGACTGTTTATATGATGAGAGTTTTATTAAAGGAACAGTTCAACATGAAGGAAAAACCACTCTGATGTCTCCACGCTAAATATGAAGCTACAGCCAGCTGGTTAGCTTAGCTTGGTTATGCTTAGCTTAGCATAAAGACTGGAAGGGGGGGGGGGCAGTTAGCTTAGCTTGGCTTAGCTTAGCCTGTTTTATCTTAGCTTAACATAACCAATGGAAACAAAGTGAACCAATAGCTTATCTTAGCATAAACACTGCTAACAGGAAAAACAGTTAGCTTATCTTAGCATAAACACTGCTAACAGGAAAAACAGTTAGCTTATCTTAGCATAAACACTGCTAACAGGAAAAACAGTTAGCTTATCTTAGCATAAACACTGATAACAGGAAAAAACAGTTAGCTTATCTTAGCATAAACACTTAAAACGGGTACTGACAACAGGGGGAACAGCTACCTTAACTTAGCATAAGGTCTAGAAATAGGGGGATAGCAATTATCTTATTTTAGCATAAACACTGGAAACAGAAGAAAAAAAGGAAAATGGGAGAAGTTAGCTTAAGTTAGCATAAACACTTGAACAAGGTAGAACAGTTTGATTAGCATAAGAACTGTAAACAGAGGGAACAGCCAGCTTAGCTTAGCATAAAGACTGTAAACAGAGGGAACAGCTAGCTTAGCTTAGCATAAGGACTGCAAACAGGGGGGACAGCTAGTTTAGCTTAGCATAAGGACTGTAAACAGGGGGGACAGCTAGCCAGCTAAACATGTTTTTTTGTGGTTTGTTTCCAAAGAAAATCTGCAGTGGAAAAAATGTCATTTTCAGTCAGAGTAAATAGTGTTTCCAAATAGTGTGACACAAAGGGTATGTGTCATTTGGAAAGTGACAGAGACATTTCCCCAGTAAAGTAATCGTAGAGACATGAGAGTGAAATCCATCTGACTGACAGAGAGGAGGAGGAGGAGGAGGAGGAGGAGGAGCATTTACCTGAGTGTTGAACTCTTCCCTTAAAACATCCAGATGTTGATCTCCATGACATCAGTTCATCACCCTGTTACGATGAATTCATGAGAAAAACTGTTTTCAAACTGTTCACACAACTCCCGCAGGAGAGTCCAAGTCTCATTCATCCAGTCACACACTTAGTGCTTTACAAACACATGACCTTTACACTGAAACCTTTTGTTTTACAACTGAACAGAAAGTAAAACTGATCTCTGCTCTCTTCACAGCCAGACTCCAGTGATAAAACCAGTGATTTAACACCAGTGAACACAGGAGCTGCTGGTCTGCTGCCTCCATCAGTCAGTGTGTTTGTGTCACTGAGTGTCTTTGGTGTTTAAAGGGTTAATTCAGATTCACCAAAGTCACACAGTGACACAAACACACTGACTGATGGAGGCAGCAGCAGACCAGCAGCTCCTGAGTTCACTGGTGTTAAATCGCTGGTTTTATTAAAGGAGTCTGGCTGTGAGAAGAGATTATAGGCAAGTTTTACTTCCTGTTCAGTTCCCCATCAGAGAGGCCTGTCTGTTTAGGAGGTACTGAGCATACAACTGGATGAATGAGACTGGGATTAAACTGCACGAGTTGTGTGAGTACAGAAACCTGGATAGACGTCAGTTTTGAAACCTGAACACATGGGTTTGATTTCCTTGAAAAACGTGCAAAAAATTCAACGAGCGACTTGGTAAGAACTGTCCTGCAAGTGCAAGAAAAATAAATATTTTGGAATTACCAAAAAAACTAGAAAGAAAATGTCCAGATGTGTTTTTAGGTGCATTAACTGAAAACTGATGTTTTAAAAGTTTCCAACTTCTGTCCTCACTTGTCGCTAACACCCGCCCTCGTATGAAATGATTTCGGTCAGAGCTGACCTCTGTTTTTTGGTTTCCGTGGAAACAGCTGTCTCAGCATTTTAACTGACAGTAACAGTTGAAGTGATTCATCCGTCGTTATGTTCCGACTAAGTGAC
Organism: Epinephelus fuscoguttatus; assembly: GCF_011397635.1. NCBI lineage: Eukaryota > Metazoa > Chordata > Actinopteri > Perciformes > Serranidae > Epinephelus > Epinephelus fuscoguttatus. Next base: position 1,412,181 of record NC_064760.1, on the reverse strand, counting down.
GGATTTATGAAGCTGGTCCTGGGTCAGTTCAGTTCAGGTGCTGCAGGGTCTGATAGCCGCTCCGCTCTGTGTGTGTGATCAATATATTGATCTGTAATGAGCTCACAGTGCGTCTCTGATCAGTAACAGATGAAAACTGTTTCAGTGAATGAACAGACGTCTGAGGCACCTTCTCTTCTTCTTCTCTTCATGCTCCAGTCAGACTGTAAATGTGCATCAGTCTGTATATTTGTTCACATATTTCTGTGTGTGTTTTTGTGAAAGTGTGTCTGAGGCTGTGAAGGACTCTCAGTCCGTCGGCAGGATGTTGAACGCAGCTTTTAAACTTTTCCCACAAACAGATTCTTTCAGCTCGGATCAGGAAATGGAGGGAAAAGAGGAAGTGAGCGTTTCTGTTTGTAGGAAGTGAAGCTTCACACACACACACACACACACACACACACACACACAGCGTCAGTGTGTGGAAACACTCGGCTCTTATCTGTGACGGGGTAATTACATTTACACTTGTGTCTTTGTGTTTCTGTGGAGGAGGATCAGCAGGTCAGAGGTCAGCAGAAGGAGGACTCATAACTCACTGACCCCCCCCAGACCCCGACTCCCCCGTCTCCCCCCCGAGACCTCCCCCCTCCTCCCTCTGTCTGCAGAGGTCTTCAACAACACACCACACTGTGTCTCCGACTCCGACCAACAATCTGTTCATTCACTACCTGGCAGACGTACATTTACTCACATACAGTACTTCAGTGCAGATCTGAGGTGTTTCCTTTAACACTACCTCCTCCTCCTCCTCCTCCTGTATAATCAATCAATTATATAATCAATAAATAAATGATGACGTGTTATTACAATATAAAGTCATTAAAATGAGCTCCACCTTCAGCAGTGATTTGGCGCCTCCTACAGTTGCACAGTGGTACCACTGTTGTAAATACAGGCCCTCAGTTAGTCGCTGCAGCAGCTCGTACTCAGCCGTCGCAGACTGCAGCACCAGGGTCTGATCTATGGATGGAGAGAACGTTTCCTCATACAACACTTTGTATGATATCCTGCGAATCAGCGTGACGTTATATCTTAACGTCATGTTTCTGAGGTTAAGTTTAGGAAAAGAAACCTGATGAGGACGAACCTTAAAATGTCTCAAACTTCACTCTGTTCTGAACAGAATAATTCATGCACCACTAAAGATGTATGAGGTTTGGATTTATACAATAACAGTTCACCGTTAAAGCCTAGTTAAATAAATAAAGTTAAATTCAAAAGCTACAGTGATGACTTTGACTTGGTTAAAGGAGGATAAACAAAATAAGGGGGTGCCTTTGGTTTCCTACTGACACCTGCTAATGAACATAAACTTAAATAGCCTCAAACACAGTTTATTTACATATCATTTACATATACATAAAATATTGAAAAAAAAATTAAAGGCTAACTGGAGTCCAACGATGATCCAAGTCAGGAAGAAATGTCTCATGTTCACTATTTAAAATGCAAAAACAGGAACCAGGAAAAAGCATTGCATTGTTAAAAAGATAAATATCCAAAAATAAGAAATCAAACTCACCGCAGTGGAATCAAGAAAAGAAACAATCCAGATCTTCTTGTTAGTCGGCTCAGTCTCTTTCTGGTCCTCCACACAGCCGGTCGAGGAAACGCCAAAAGTAAGAGTCCATTGAGGTTTATTTATTCCAGCGCAGGCCGTCCAGTCTCCACCACCGTCCTCCTCCCTGGAAAACAAAATTTAAAAAAAGAAAACCTCCCCAAACAATTCCCTGCTCCTTTGATCTCCAAGGCCACGCCCCTTCACCTGTGTGCAGCAGCACACCTGAACCAAGTTAACTAACAGGTGGCAACAAGACAGGGCAGAGCTGAGAGGGAGACATTGTGAGACACAGTAGCTGTGTTTCCATCCAAAAGTGATTCGAATCATTGGGAAATGTGCATTAAAAGAAATACGATCCTGTGTGTTTCCATTAAATGTACGGACTTTGGTGAAAACTATGAACTCGTGTGAGTTTTCCACAGAACCGGAAACAAAACAAGTCTCGCATTCTTCTTCTTCTACGTTTTCTGGCGGTTGGCAACCAGCTTGTAAATGCATTACTGCCTTCCCGACCGGAGTGTGGATATCACCATGGAGACAGGTGCACTACGTCACACTTAATTTGAACATAACTGTTTCCATCCCCCGTTTTGTGAATCAACATTTTTTCAAATCAACCAAAACCCGGCTAAAGCGAGCGTGTTTTAGTTTGTGCAAATCAGGGGATTTTAATTTGAATTTTGGCGTTTCCATCATAATTTTCTGATGCGATACTTCTAGATGCGCATCTAAACAGGCTGATGGAAACATGGCTAATGACAGTATATCTGAAGGCTCTTCTACTTTAAAACCCTCTAACATCACTGTACATGTCTCATGTCTCTGCCCTCACCTTCGTGGCTGTGTCACATGTTCTTCGGATTTCTGTACTCAGAATACTGAGTGAGCTTCTTCTCGCCAGCTGGTGGTGTGTGCAGCAGAAATGTGTTACGCTCTCCCATGAGACATGACATGGTCACCATAGTGACTACAGGTCAGACACAGGTGCACCGTCGCATGATTTGGAAGTCGCCATTTTAAGAAGGAGAAGTTGTGTTATGTTGCTTCAAAGTGATGAACACATTAGTGCATATATTATACATTAATCTGCATCATAGTGCTTTTACTTTGGTACGTTAAGAATCATTTGATGCTAATACCTCTGTACTTTTACTTGAGTAAATGTTTTACTTGTAACAAAGTATTTCTGCTCTGTAGTGTCACCACGTTTACTCAGTACTCCTTCCACCTGCAGATGTCTCTCTGGTATCAGCTGCTTCATTTGTGTTTCACCGTCAGTTCCCAGCTGACAGATCCAGATATACTCCTGCAGGTGCAGAGTGAGTCCATCAGCTGTCACTCCTCATCATCACTCAGCTCCTCTTCCTCTCAGTTTAAATATTATTTATTTAGTTTCTCAGCACAAACTTTATCGCCGCTCAGATTCTTTCCCTCAGAGGAGCTGAACTGTTTCCATTAAATCTGAAACTATCTGATCAGCTCTTGGACGTGTCTTCACCTCCGTCACATCCTCTCTGAGCGTGTCCTCCAGCTGGACACTCAGTGATGGTTTTGTCCTCCAGAGGGCTGAGAGTGCAGTGGCAAAGAGCAAAGTGGACCTGAGGTATTTGTCTTCACAATGCTCAGGTTAGACTATCCTTGATTCAGACCCCTGTGAAACAAACTGCATCTCCTGAGGTGGTTTGTTTCAGAGCGCTCTGAGTTCTCTGGAGTGTTCAGGTATGCGCGAAAAATGCTGAGTCATTGCGAGGAGTCCGCTTGGAGGACTGAAAGGGACCAAGTGGCATCTATCCACTCTGCCTGTGACTCCAGTTTTAGCCTTACTGAATATGTTTAAAGAGAAAAACATTTTGAGTCAAAAACTCAAAGTTTAATGTCATGAGATGTTTCAACTCTAAAGGATCAAAACGACTAACGTGACTAAAAGTAGTCAGCATTCTTGTGAGACTAAATCTGAAATAGCTGCTGAATGAACACATGCAGCTGGAACTGTGAGAGAAACTGTAAATCCTCAGCAGGAGCTCTGAACTAAACTCAACACAGGTTGAATGTACAGGTGACGTGTTCCATCCAAAGGTCAGCGGAGAAAAACAGTAAAACGTGTAATTTGGAGTCGTAAAAGCAAAGACCTGTAACTGTGAGGCATTTTAAATGTGAGGAATGTGAGGGTATAAATCAGACGACTGGAACACAACGTGTCTTTATTATATTTAATACTGGCTCCCTGTCGCTCCGTCCCTCTGTAACCAGCTCTCCGGGTTCGCTGCCTCAGTCTGGAGCAGCTTTATGTGAAGCTTCAGACGTTTTATTCTCTGCTGGATGTTTCTGGAAGGTTTCCCCCGAGCCGGCTGAATTACTGCGACCTCGCTCTGTTTGTTTTGTCAGAAATCCACGGCGGCCATCTTTGTTTATGTGGAGACCAAACGGGAGTCGAGTTTCCATCTGGTTTGATAATCAGTCCAGTGTGTGTGCCAACACACACACACACACACACACACACACACACACACAGTCAGTCAGTAGCTGATCTCCATCTGTTTACATTTTACTGCCGGTGTGATGGAGGCTGCAGGAGCTCTGGACTCTGTGTCTCCAGATGATACATTAGATTTCATTAAAGACGCTGCTGCTGAAAGACACAGTGAGACGGAGACAGAGGGAGACGCTGAGACACAGAGACACTGAGACACAGAGACGCTGAGACACTGGGACGCTGAGACACAGAGACGCTGAGACACTGGGACAAGACAAAATAAGGACCCCAAAGACACAAACCCTGCACACAGTCTGTGTGTCTCACTCCTCTGTAGCAGAGGTGGTGGGGCCCTCTGTGTCTCTGAGCTCAGGGGCCCATCGTCTCATAATCTGTCCATGGTTAAATGTCCCCTGATGATGCTGCAGTGACATCACCGCTCTGACATCATCACTGTCAGCAGAAAAACACTCTGATCCACCAGGTGAGCTGGGTTTTAAAGGGAGATTTCATGTTACCCAGAACACACGTGTGATTAATTCAGGGCCTGAATACAACCTGTTTACTTCCTGCTCCTCAGTTTGTGTGCAGAGTGAAGTTGGAAATGTCCCGTACACATCTGAGTCATGTGGCTCGTGGTTTCTGATGGATATTTAAAAGTTTAAATCTAAACCTGTGACGTCATGAATGTTGTCACGGTACAAACTACATCAGTGAACCTTCGATGTGCTCGTCAACTTTTTATTCACATCACATGAAAAACATAAAGTCTTCACACAGTGTGAGATGGTCCTGCAGCCTCGGCTCTGTCAGCTGTTTCTGCTCACTCTCTGAACTCCTCTGAGAGAAGTCCTGATATTCATTTGACTGATGTAGACAGAGGAGAGACCTGCGGCTCTGTGACGCTTTATTTTGTAGTGCGTAGGAAGCGTGGAGCCCGGCGGAGGCTCCTGGTGCTCCGCTGTTTTTCCTGGCGGTGGTTGTGGGTCCCCCGTCAGGCGTCTGCTCTGGCTGCAGATTCTTCTTCTCTCTGAGGAAATGAGCTTTATGAGCCCAGACGGCTGAGCCACATTTATTATGGAAATCTCTACAGGAAGTCACGAAGGGCTCGGCTCGGCCTGCACGCTTCATTACAGCCCACATGTGACCAATCCTCCCCAAACCGCTGGTTCCTGCTCAGAAACTCAGCTCTGTGACAGCAGAGCAGTTTTCCCTCAGTAAACACCTTCAGCAGCGCCCAGCTGTTCGACGCTCTGAACAGAATCTGTACTCATGTCAGTCAGTTCAGTTTCCTTTGGTTTAATCGGCAAAAACATTTCAGTCAAATTGTCTTTGTGCACTTTTCATTAAGAATTCAGCTCCAACTGTTTCTATCTTTGTTGTGTGCAGTTACCATGGTTACAGGCATCACAACCATGTGACTCTGCAGTGATACAACTCTCATTAGGAGCTCTCACCTAGCATTAGCATTAGCATTAGCACATCTACCTGTTGACTGTCAGCAGCTGCTCCACTGACACTGTTCACTGAGCTTCTCCTCTCGAGCTGTTTGTTCACTGAACATCTGGAGGAAAACTCAGATGTCTGACTGTCCACATGAACCCTGAACTCACCTCTTTTGTTATTTCATTTTCTCTTTTATTTGACAGACGACAGTGTAGAAATGTGGGAGAGGTGTGATGTACGTTGTGGTGATGTGCTGAGTGCTGCTCAGCTACCAACGCTCTCCTCGCTCGTTCCTTCAGAGAGCACCATTAAAGATGATAGTAACAGTTGGTGTTTCTCAAAGTCAAGGATCCTTCCTTGGCTGGACGAGTCCTGCCAACAGGCTAACGAGTGTCCCCAGGTGTGTGTGCGTCATTAACCCTCAGGTTATCCCTCAGGGGATTTTGGTACAGCTGAGGATCCACACATGCATCCTGAAAATTCTCTGAATGAAGGACTCAGTTCTTGGTAGAATCTGAAGGATCCTCGACACTGGAACAGTCCTTAGGTTGGGTCTGATGACGTAGCATCCTTGAAATTCAGCCATCTAAGGATCCTTCCTTGACTTTGAGAAACACTCAGCGTGTCGCAGTGAACTACTGGTGCACTCTAAGCAGTAGAAAACCTGAGTGTGGAATGACGGACACCTCTCACCCTCAATGAGTCGCCATCTTTGTGACGTAGCATACTTCTCAACTTCTGATGTGGCGCCTGGAGAAAACAAGGAGCCTGTTAGTTCAACATGTTTTTGCACAAAGTACCAAAACTGTTGTCAAATAGAGGCCGTCAGCCACGATCAATAATGCGAGTGCCAGCGTTAGCTTAGCTTGTTTTTGGCAGCTGAAACCATTTCCCTCATAATAAACAATAAAATGTGAAGACAATAAAACCTCCACATACAAGCATTTTAAGTGATTTATCCTGGCTTCATACGAGCAGAGGAAATCTCCACCAGTCGCTAGGCTAATTTATACAATGTAAAATGCCATAGGCTTGTGCTAATAATGTTAGCATGTCTCTAGTAACCCATGTGTAATGTGTGTTTAATGTGTGTTTTGAATCAGTCAGACTTTACAGCACTTCACAGGAAGTGTGTGGAGGTGTAACTGCAGTGACACAGACACGCCACCACACAAGTATCCTCACAACGGCGTGGGGCCACGTGCGTAGACGATGGCGTAGAGCTGACACAGTATAAATCCGCCTTCACTGTGACCAGACACTGACTGTATCTGCTGTCAAACTGAGATCATAACTCATCAGATAACTTCAGACACAAAGTCGCTGACACTGAGAAGCTTCTGATTAACGAGCCGCAGGTCAAACAGACAAATCAAAGTCTCTATTGGCCGCTGGATGAAACTGTTGGACCAATCAGGAGCTCCAGATTCTGCTGATGCGAGCAGCTCTGTGAGGCCGCCATGTTCTCTGTAAATAAAACCAAACTGTTAAACAGATGATGATAAAACACGATGCTGATCACCGTGCGGCGCTCCATCAGCCTCTGAACGCCGTCTCCCTGTGGACGATGAAATAACGTTTACTGTCATGTAAAGCAGATTATTGTGGGAAGCTCTTTGTTTACGGCCTCGTGGAAACAGTCTCACAGCGCGAGACCTGATTGTGCTCATAACTTTATTGGCATCATTATACACAGACAGGAATTTATGTGTCTCCTGAAATATTACAGACAGGTTACGAGCTCCTGAGGTGGAAACTGAGAGCTTTATAGATGTGTTTTTTTTACCTGAGGCTGAAATCTGCAGAACGCGTCGCTGTGAGGACACGTCAGAGAGGAGGGAGGCAGGAAGTGGATCCTCATGTGTCCTTGTGTTGTTTCCTGCTGCAGGGTCATCACCTACGAGTGCTGTCCTGGTTATGAGAAGATTCCTGGAGAGAAGGGCTGTCCTGCAGGTATGACCTCTGACCTCTGACCCCTGACCCCTGACACTCGGTGACACAGCGTCCATAACTCAGAACACTGAGGAGGTCTTTGTTATTTCAGGAAGAATAAAGTTACATTAATGTGTTAATATAATGAATGAACGCAGGGTAACTGATTCATAAACATGACAGAGACATGACTGCATGTCTTCAGCTGTAGAGACACAAAGTGATTTTAAATTTTGATGAGAATGTTAATGATAAAATGTGTTACTGATGAATGAATGAACTGATTTCTCCATTAAAAAAAAATACTTTTTTAAAATTCATTTTAAAAACAGGTAGAAGAGGAAATGTATAAACTTAGCTTATTAAACCTGCCGTGAATAAAACATAACTTAATATAAATAACTTTTAAAAACAACTTACAAATGTCATTTATAAAAAAAATAACAAATAAAACCTTTGCTTTTAAAAACTTAATTTATAAAAAAACTTTTAAAAACTAAATTTGTGAAAAAAAATAAAAACTCTGCTTTTAAAAATGTAATTTAAATTAAAAAAATATAATTTTCACTTTTAAAAACCTAATTTATAAAAAAGTAACATGTAAAAACGTCACTTTTAAAGACTTAATTCATATTAAAAAAAATTAAAAATCCCTTTTAATACACAATTTATATGTAAAAAATAAAAACTTTACATTTAAAAACTTGATTTATAAAAAAAACAAACTTTAAAAAAATGAAACTTAAAAAATTAACTTACAAAAGAATTAGCTGTTAAAAATGTAACTTTTGTGAAAACTAACGTTTAAACTCTCTGTGCTGCTGTGACTGTTTGTTGTTGTTGAGACAAACAGGAGGATCACTCTGGTTTATTTTCATGTGCTGAGAGTTTGTTGATCATGAGTGTGTGTGTGTGTGTGTGTGTGTGTGTGTGTGTGTGTGTGTGTGTTTGCAGCGCTGCCTCTGGTGAACATCTACAACACTCTGGGCGTCGTCGGAGCCTCGACCACTCAGATGTACTCTGAACGAGCTCAGCTGAAGGACGAGATCGAAGGGCCGGGAAGCTTCACCTTCTTTGCCCCGAGCAACGTGGCCTGGGCCGCCCTGCCGACAGTCAGTACACCCTCACACACACACACACACACACACACACACACACAGTGTCCTGCTGCCACAAAAACTCACCACAGCACCAAATACGGGCTGTGCACATGTGACAGATGCTTAGATTTTAGGAGGTCGTCCTCGCTCCACTGAGAAGACAACCCGGTGATATAATGATAACGGTGTGTCCCCGTGTCTGTCCTCAGTGTGTTGTTGTCTTCATCACGCTGAATCTTTGTTGTTGTTGTTGTTGTTGTGTCGCAGGAGATCCTGGACGCTCTGGTGAGCAACGTGAACATCGAGCTGCTGAACGCTCTTCATTACCACATGGTGAACCGCCGGCTGACTTCCAACGAGCTGAGACACGGATCCTCCTTCACCTCCATGTACCAGGACTTCCCCGTCCACATCCACCACTACAGCAACGGGGTCAGTGATACACTACACACACACACTGTATACACACTACATACACATTGTAACACACTGACATGATAACTGACATGTTAGGACACGTTAATCAGAGTCTACACTGATCCAAAAATCCAGTAAAGCTGCAGTTACACTGCAGCAGTAACAGTCATCTTCTTCTCCTCCTCAGATCGTGACGGTGAACTGCGCCCGTCTGATCAAACCCGACCAACACGCCACCAACGGCATCGTGCACGTAGTCGACCGCGTCATCACCGCCGTCTCTAACAACGTGCAGACTGTCCTCGACATCGACGACGACCTGGAGACGCTGCGTGTGAGTACCTCTGTCAATAATCCAGAAGTTTCAGGAGATCAGCACTGTTTTATTCACTGAGTTACTTCCTGTATCAGACGGCGATGGCGGCTGCAGGTCTGACCACTGTGTTGGAGAGCGACGGTCAGTACACGCTCTTCGCTCCCACCAACGAGGCCTTCGAGAAGATTCCTCAGGAGACCCTGAACAGGATCCTGGGAGACCCCGTGGCTCTGAAAGGTGACCAGCAGGAGGCGCTCTGATGCTGATTACTGTCTGTGAACAGCATGAACCTGACTGTCTTGTACCTGCCCCCCCCCCCCCCCCCCACCACCCAGACCTGCTGAACTACCACATCCTGAAGCACATGCAGTGCGCCGAGTCCATCGTGTCAGGGACGCCGATGGAGACGCTACAGGGCACCGTGCTGGAGGTCGGCTGTGACGGAGACGAGATGACCCTGAATGGGAAGGCCATCATCACCAAGAAAGACCAGCTGGGAACCAACGGAGTCGTCCATTACATCAACGAGCTGCTCATCCCCGACTCAGGTACTGATACAGCCAACACTACCAAAACTACTACATCCGCACTGAAGTGGGATTTACACTTGTGCATCAGCTCTTTGCAGAGCCTATGCTGCAGCCTGTCATGCTGTTGTGAGCATTTATACTTGTACGGTGGTGTGTCTGTGTCACTCTGCAGTTACACCTCCAGGACACTAGCTGGCGGCAGAGTTTGTCTGTGCTGTTAAGTTTAGTTGATTCAAACCACACATTAAACACACATTAAACACACATTAAACATGGCTTAATAGAGACAGTGTCAAACACAAATCAGCTTCACTATAACTCACAGCATTCACAGACAAACACTTGTCTTTATCTGGACACATTTTCCCCACAAATACAACATGCTAACGTTATTAGCACAAGCCTATGGCATTTTACATTGTATAAATTAGCCTAGCAGCTAGCAGAGATTTGCTCTGCTCATATTTCAGCCAGGATAAATCACACACAGTGTGTGGAGGCTTTATTGTCTTCACAATTTATTGTTTCTTATCTGTGAAATTAAAGTAAATCAAAGCTTTGTTTCCACTGAGGGAAATGGTTTCAGCTCACAGAGACAGACAGGAGGTCTGCGGCACTGTGACACTGTGGAGTTACATCTCTGAGGAGGTGCACGTCAGGCTACAGCAGGATTAATACTTCTGCATGGAACTGACACCGTACCTACAGCATAGGCTGACGTGGACCTAATACTGCATCTAATACTGAGAGTGCTGAGAGTGTGTCCAGTGGCTCAGTGGGTGGAGCAGGCGTCCCATGTGTAAGGGCAGTGTCCTCGCTGCAGCAGCCGCTTCTCAAATAAAGACAAAAGCCAAAAAAAAAATCATCTTTAGAAAAGAAAGGAAAAGAAGTACAAAATAACAGACCCACTGTCAGCACCAGTGTTAGCAGAGTTAGCAGTGTTAGCAGAGTTAGCAGTGTTAGCAGAGTTAGCAGTGTTAGCAGAGTTAGCAGTGTTAGCAGAGTTAGCAGTGTTAGCAGAGTTAGCAGTGTTAGCAGAGTTAGCAGAGTTAGCAGTGTTAGCAATGTTAGCAGTACCATCAGTAATATCGTCACGTTGGTTTTTAACCTTGTGTCTTTATTTCAGCCAAAGTTCTGCTGGAGCTGGCTGAGGGTTCGTCTGTTGACATGGCAACCAAGCTGTTTGTGGAGGCGGGGCTTTCTCCTCACCTGACGGGCTCGGAGGCTCTGACCATGCTGGCTCCTCTGGACGAAGCCTTCAAAGGTAACGCCGCTCAGGTCCCGACCGCCGTGTTGTTTATCATCAAACAGGAAGCTCTGTGTTTACCTCGGTGTGATGTTATAAATAACTCATCTGGTTCATTTAAAACGTATTCTACATCGATAAATGTGGTGTGAAGTATTCACCTGTCTGTGTCTCTGTAACAGGACGTGACACAACGATGACGCCTGAGTTGACGAAGCTGATGACCAATCACCTTCTGAAGGAGCAGCTGTCCTCTAAGTCTCTGTATCATGGTCAGGAGCTGGAGACGATGGGAGGCCTCAAACTGCGAGTGTTCGTCTACAGAAATGTAAGAACTTTAACGTGCTTCCTTCAGCGAGAGAAAATAGTTCCTACATCAAACTTTCACAACAGCGAGGTCTGTGGACTATCGTCAGTGACGGGTCATGATTTCTGTAAAGAGACTGATGTTGAGTTTTTCACATTAATTTTCTGAAAGGCAGACAGCCGATATCTCCAACACTGTCTCGACTGATGAGCAGCACCACAGGTGAGAGGATGAATATGTAAGTTTGGTTTTGGGTGAACTGTCCCTTTAAAGGCTCAGAGGATCAGCTGTGGATTCACAGAGCAGATCAGATATTTAGTCTGGCTGTGTCGCCTGTTGCTGGGCGGATTGGACGGATCGTTTGTCTCCATTGGCCACAAATATTGTCTCTCAGCTTCCAGAGATGATTTCATGAGGTCACTGAGTTTCTGGCTGCGCGTCATTAATAACTTTAACAAACCACCTTCTTCTGTTTGTGTGACATCAGCGAAGTGACTCAGCTCCGTGAGGTTTTCATATTTTCACTTAATGATGCGTCTGAGAGGAAACATCAAACTTTATTTTAATTTTAAAATCATTTTTCAAATGAAGGACGAGTGCAGGAAATGTGGTGAGGTCCTGTCCCACGCTGCAGCCTCATTACTGCGCCCACATGTGGCGATGATGTCATCCAAACTATCCTGTGGTGATGTGAATCAGAGCGGCCTGCAGAGACACAACCCGAACTAATAAAGGTCCTGCAGCACGGAACCATCAACCAGTGTCCGGTCGGGCAACTGATGTTGCTCTGCTGGTTTCCAGTTGCACATTAATGTTGCCACGCCTGTTTCTAGTTGTACAGTTGATGCTGCTCCACTGACGGTGGAGAAAGTTGACGTTGATCCACAAATTTCTGGTTGCACAATTGATGTTGCTCCACTGGTTTCCAGTTGCACGGTTGATGTTGCTCCACTGGTTTCCATTTGTACAGTTGATGATGTTCCACTGGTTTCCAGTTGCACAGTTGATGATGTTCCACTGGTTTCCAGTTGCACAGTTGATGTTGCTCCACTGGTTTCCAGTTGCACAGTTGATGATGATCCACTGGTTTCCAGTTGCACAGTTGATGTTGCTCCACTGGTTTCCAGTTGCACAGTTGATGATGATCCACTGGTTTCCAGTTGCACAGTTGATGATGCTCCACTGGTTTCCAGTTGCACAGTTGATGATGATCCACTGGTTTCCTGTTGTACAGTTGATGATGTTCCACTGGTTTCCAGTTGCACAGTTGATGTTGCTCCACTGGTTTCCAGTTGCACAGTTGATGATGATCCACTGGTTTCCAGTTGCACAGTTGATGTTGCTCCACTGGTTTCCAGTTGTACAGTTGATGATGTTCCACTGGTTTCCTGTTGTACAGTTGATGATGTTCCACTGGTTTCCAGTTGCACAGTTGATGTTGCTCCACTGGTTTCCAGTTGCACAGTTGATGTTGCTCCACTGGTTTCCAGTTGTTCAGGTGACCCTGCTTTGTTGGTTTCTGCCATCAGTCTGATTTTTCTTGGTCATTCAGAAACTAAATTGTTTCCACGCTCGGCGTCTCAGATGCGTCACTGTTCTGATTTCCTGATCAATAAGAGGTTGAACAAACTGGGAGTGATTTCTGAGAGCGCCCTCTGCTGGCCCTAAAGCTCATCTTAGTTATTGATTGTTGATTGGTCGGAGCTTTTGATAGCTTCCTGTCTCACAGCGAGCGCTGTCGTCTCCAGTCGATCTCTCCAGTTCAGTAAATGATGTCAAACAACTGCGGCTCCTCCTGTCGCCCAGGAAACACAACACACATGAGAGCATGTGTACTGAGGGTGTTACTGATGGTGCAGTGATCAGTGTGTGGTGTGAGGTTGTCTCCGGTGGGCTCCACAGTGGCTCCACATGTTTCAGGTCCTGGACCCGTGGGTGGCTCACATTTCTGCTCAGTAATGAACTCTGCAGACCACAAGAAGTTTCCTGCTTCCCACGACTGCTAAATCATTCCAGACACCGGCCGAGTGTGTGTGTGTGTGTGTGTGTGTGTGTGTGTGTGTGTGCGAGCTTTGAGAAAATGGCTGCTGACCTGATGTGAGTCCACAGACTGTGTGAAGTGTTTCAGACCATCATCAGCACACACTGAGTATTAATATCAATAAATATGATGTATCTGATGACATCACAGCGTTTTCCACTGAGGGTGAAGAGACGTGTAGCGGAGGAACAAACATGTTTGTGATTTAGTGATTTTACACACAGTAGAAACATTGTGGACACATCGTTCAGTAAATTAGGGACAAAACTTCGTCCGTCCACCTCATAGAAATGACGTCACATCTTCAGTCAGCAGAGACTTGCGTCCACCTGCGTCCTATCACGTCTTCTTCTTCACTCCTCTGTGTTTGTAGAACCTGTGCATTGAGAACGCCTGCATCGCTGCTCACGATAAGACAGGACGCTACGCCACCATGTTCACCATGGACAAAGTCCTCACTCCACCCATGGGGACCGTCATGGACGTCCTGAAGGCAGACGACCGCTTCAGGTGAGGCTCTATACCGCACACCTCAACACGCTCTCATTGTTGAATATGTCGGCTCAGTCAGAGAACTTTCACATCCAAATATGACACGCTACATATCCTCCTGTGTCTGTTTTTGGTGTGCAGGGATGCCGTGTTAATTTACGTGTGTCTTTTCAAAATAAACTTCTGTTTTCACAGGAAATGTTTCAGCTCGTTAAATGCAGACAGTCTTTTTTAAAATAAACTTATAACGTTGGTAAAACTCCTCGTATTTATATCCTTATGCAACAAAAGCAGATGGTTAGATGTAGAAAACAACATCATGGTTTGGCTCAACATTCACACAGGAAGTGAACACCGGGCTGCAGGGTGAAAGTCCAGGGTGTGTTGGAATCATCCACTTTCCATATTATGTTGTTACTGCCAACGTTTCAAACTGACGCCATCCGGCTGTGATACAACCTGACACATCTTTCACAGTGGTATAAAACTCCTGAGAAGTAATAAGAGAAATGTTGTAAGAAATGATTCTGTGCGTCCCGTTCCTCTGTCTCGTCTCAGCTGTGTCCTGCCGCCACATTTTCTCCCCTGATTCTTGGTCAAACGTCTCTAAAGACGGATACAAAAAAAACGCAGAAAATTGAACCTGTTCCAAAAGTTTTCCTGATGGACGAAGTTTTCAGACTCAGTGTGAAATTGTGACTCAACGTGAAGTCGCATACATTTTTAGACATGCAACAATTTTGGACGAAAAAAAACGGACTCAGTGTGTGAAGGCTTTTATTCTGTGAACCTGCGGTTACGTTACCTGACCAACGTTGTCACCACACGCGGCACGAGGGTTGGGTATTGTATGAATCTCATTGATTCTGAATCTAATTCTGATTCTGCTAATTGATTGTGGTTCAATTGATTCCAATTTTGATTCCAATATGGTAAAAAAAGAATTCAAATGTAGGGATGTTTATCTATAAGACTTTATTGATACAGTTTGTCGATTCTGCTGCTCAGTCCAATTCTTTATCAACTCCCTTGTTGATTCTGAACACACAGTCTATGTTGTATAAACAGAGTGGAAAAAAAGACTTTTGTTTCTTCCTCCTTCTTGTTGTAAGTTTTTAGCAGTGCAGACATTTCAGGTTTTTGTTTTGCAATGTGCAATTTTTAGAAAAACATGCCAGCATTTAAAAAAGGAATTGATAAGCTTGGAGGCGTACGATTCTGAAACCAATGTGCTATCAATTCTCAACTGGAAAGGGTTCTCGATTCCCGTCTCTAGACAGCACCTCCCGGTCCCTTAAGGAGGTCCTGCCTTTAATCAGTCATAACTTTAAGCCTTGATAAAATGTAAACAGGTGAGTTCTATGAAAATTCAGCCCCTGTACATTTGTCATGAATGTTGAAGTTAGCTATAGAGACCAAACAGGTTGTAAACATGTTTATTTCTACATGTTAGCATGGAGGTCTGTGGGGACGGACTTGTTCTTGGAGCCAGCCTCTAGTGGACATTAGATGAACTGCAGGTTTTGGCCCTGGAGGTTTCTGCTTGTAGAAAATGAACCACTGACAGATAATGTTCCTCCTCACCTCTGGTAACCAGCGGTAACCAGCCGTAAACAACAGTGAAGAGCAGTAAACAGATATTTCCCAGCAGCTCTGCGGGGATCGTCTCCTCTGAACTAAAGACAGAAACCCCCAAATGAGTCACAGCTTTGTGTTCAGCTTCTTCCAGGAACTTTTAGATTTAATGACAAGCAGTTAGAATAAAATCAGCTCAGTAACACATAATAAAGCTCCCAGCTGTAATTTAATCCTCTAATCTACCGATTACGAGTCAAATTAAACACGAAAGAATCTTCTGAAGGAAATAAATAAATAAATAGAGCCGTGTTCTCTAAATAGAAGAAGTGATGTCATGTTGCAGTAAATGTGTTGAGCGAGACTCTGCCCCTCCGTCTAACAGAGTTGTGAGAAACAAACGAACCTCCTTCCTGTTTCAGCCTCCTGGTCGGAGCCATCCAGACCGCGGGGATGACGGAGCTGCTGAACCAGCAGGGGGCGCTCACCTTCTTCGCTCCCACCAACGACGCCTTCAATGCTTTGCCTCAGCAGGAACTCAACAAGCTGATGCGTGAGTTTAAAACTGCACAACATTTATTACAGTTTAGTTTGTTACATCAGAGACCATTAATGACATCATTAACCTCACAGAGATGCAGTCGACCTGTACGTCATACTCTAAATGATACGTGTGATTCGTCATTTCCATTTCCTGTTCATGGTCTGTGTAAGCAGCTGTGCAATGAGACAGGACGTCTGCTCCTTATTTGCATAAGATGCATCCAGGCCTCTTTATGCACACCAGAGGTGTTTATATTCTGAAGTTTTGACCCACGGAGGTTTTATATTTGTAAAACTCTCATTAAGCCGAGAAAAGTGATTTAAAAATGTGTGACGTCTTCACAATGTAAAGTCTATGAGCCTCCATCGGAGTCAACAGGCGCCATCTTGGCGTTGTGTATACAGATCTTATTCTGAATGTTTGAGGTCATGTTTGTTGTTTACATCATGCAAATCAAGTTCTGTCCCAGTGTCAGTTCTCTGGTGAAGAACCCTCCAGTTACAGGTGTCGCACAGACGCAGGTGTGTGGACGATGCAGCTGGTTGTTGACGTGAACGTGTGGTTAAAAAGGAAGTCTGTCTCCAGCCTGAAAAAATAAAAGTGTTTCTGTTCAATCGTTCTAAAACCGTCCTCAGTGTGGACTGTGGGCGTCTGTACGTGTCCACCTCTGGTCTCCTGCTGGAGGTAAATCAGCTGTTGTCCAACCTGAGACGTGAGCGGAGAGTTTCAGCTCCTTCTTTGGTCCAGAACATTTTGTTTATGTGACTCAGAGCAGAAATATCAGCTTCATATAAACTGTGTGAGCAGCCTCACCGGCGGCCTAATAAAGACATGAAGCCCCTGTCACAGGACGGAGCAGCTGTGGATAAACTTTATCAACAACAACATGTGAAGAAGGTCAAAAGTTTCTCTCCAACATGACGGATCACGTTCCAGCCCGTCAGTGCACCAAAATAAAAGCTTTAGTCAGTCTAATTAAATAAACATCAATCACTGATGAACAAAACTCAACAGCTCCTCTTTTAAAAGCAGATTTATTCTACATATTCTTAATAATATTTTTTTTATAATTTTGTTTTTCTTTTATTTACTGGTGCAGTTTTTTTGTTTTTGTTGTTCTGCAACATAGCACACCTGTATGTTCAAACCTGCTTGTTAATAAAACCGATTCTGATTGATGTTGAAATTCAACTACAACTAAATTTTCAGCCTCAAGTGAAGGAGTCCAAGTATCTCTGGTTCTTGTTCACGGTGAGGGTAGAATGGAGCGTGAGATGGATCGGTGGTTTGGCGCAGTGTCTGCAGTGATGCGGGAGCTGCCCCAGACCGTCGTGGTTCGGAGGGAGCTGAGCCAGAAGGCGAAGCTTTCTATTTCCTGGTCCATCTGCGTCCCAACCCTCACCTTACTCCAGTTGTGAAAAGTAACGAGTCAAATTCAGGTCAATCAGACGTCAGAATTCAGGATGACCAACCAAAACAAGATTTTATCTACAGACGGCTGAGAGGTAACTCAACGTACCCTCATAGAACGGTTCGTATGATATCCTGTGCATTAGTGCCCTACAAATGACATTATGTTCTTAACATACTGAGGTTGGGTTTAGGAACAGAAACATGGTGAGGACGAACCTTAAAATGACTCAAAGTTCACACAGATCTGAAAATGTAACTCCAGGGAAAAGTCCTGTGTTTGGTGACCCATCCACGACCCAGAGGTACCTCCGTACAAGTGCTCAGGACTGCTTCCATCTTTACTGCCGTCAGCGTGTTGGTCACATGATCGCAGTGGAACATGTATGACTTTGGATGCATTACTTTTTGTAGGAAAACCTATGAACAGTTTGTGACAACAGCCGGAGTAACTACTGATCTCAAGTCAGTGATTCTGTTTTACATGTCTGTCTGTCTGTCTGTCTATGTGTCTCCCAGGTAACTCTCAGGAGCTGTCAGGTGTGCTCAGGAATCACCTGGGGGAGGGCCTGCTGGTCAGCGGAGGCGTTGGATCTCACACTAGAGTCAAACCTCTGCAGGGAAAGAAGCTGGAGCTGGGCGTGGTCAGTCATCAGAAACATTTACTGATCAATAACAGTTATTGATGACTGGTTTATTTATCGCAGCTGCTAACAGCTGATCCTCTGTGTGTGTGTGTGTGTGTGTGTGTGTGTTTCAGCATAACTACACAGTGTACGTCAACAGGGTGCCGGTGGCTGACGCAGACCTGATGGCGACTAACGGAGTCGTTCACGCCATCAACAGCATGATCAGACCTCTGCGTGAGTTCTGCTTCAGTACTTCCTGTAGATGTGGCGACGGTGACTGAGCGCTGTGTGAAGTGTTCACGATGATCAGCTGAGTCTGTGCACAGCTTCAGTTTAGTTCAGCACAACATCACTGCTCTGTTTCACTGTCACTGCTCTCTGCCATCAGACTCCACCTGCTCAGCACAGGTGCACACAGTACTATAGTACTGTTCATTTACAGAAACTTTACTCGAGTAAAAGTACTCGTCAGTCAAACAGTCAAACCCAATTTATATAATTCAAAGACTGTTCAGGGACCTTGGTCTGCATAAATATTTGAATATACTATTTTAAAAAGTGGATATGTTCTTTTTCCCCTCGCCAAAACTGAGTGTAAGTTTGGAGCGTTATTTGACCCCTTTATGATAAGATAGTATAACATGGTTGGTACCAGTGGATGGAAACCTAAAGACTCCTGATGAATCATCATGCTGTCTGTCTGTCTGTCTGTGTGTCTGTCTATGTGTCTGTCTGTGTATCTGTCTGTGCAGCTCCGAAGGTGGACAGAGAACAGGCTGATGGACCTGCAGCTCCGCTCAGATCAGCTGCTTCCTTCAGGGTGAGAAACAAACAGAGATCATTACAAACCAGCAGCTTTAATATTCTGTTCAGTGAGCAAGAAGATAGACATGAGGTTTATCACACACTCAGAGAAGGAGCAGAGTATTTATTATTAATATTATTATTTCACTTGTATTAACTGTGTAGTTTACAGTGTTTTACTGTCGTCTCCATCAGCTGTCAGTCACGTTTCAGTGTTTAAACATGAAAATACATTTTACTGTAAAGATTAGAAAATGATTTGCTTCATTCAGAGTCGCTCCATGATTTAATTTTGACGTTTATTTGTAATGAGAGCTTCATGTTTAATTCTTCATCAGTAAAATAACCTCTGACCTTCTCTCTGTGTCACAGGCCGACTCCAAGAGCTTCAGGAACGGTGTGTTTTTCACCTCTGACTTGATGCTTCCTGTCAATGACTTGATGTTTCCTGTCTGTGACTTGATGTTTCCTGTCTGTGACTTGATGTTTCTTGTCTGTACCTTGATGTTTCCCGTCTCTAACTTGATGTTTCCTGTCTGACTTGATGTTTCCTGTCTCTGACTTGATGTTTCCTGTCTGTGACTTGATGTTTCCTGTCTCTACCTTGATGTTTCCTGTCTCTGACTTGATGTTTTCTGTCTGTGACTTGATGTTTCCTGTCTCTGACTTGATGTTTTCTGTCTGACTTGATGTTTCCTGTCTGTGACTCGATGTTTCCTGTCTCTGACTTGATGTTTTCTGTCTCTACCTTGATGTTTCCTGTCTGACTTGATGTTTTCTGTCTGACTTGATGTTTCCTGTCTCTGACTCGATGTTTCCTGTCTCTAACTTGATGTTTCCTGTCTTTGACTTGATGTTTTCTGTCTGACTTGATGTTTCCTGTCTCTGACTTGATGTTTCCTGTCTCTGACTTGAAGTTTTCCATCTCTACCTTGATGTTTTCTGTCTGTGACTTGATGTTTCCCGTCTCTAACGTGATGTTTCCTGTCTCTGACTTGATGTTTCCTGTCCGCAGACGACCTGTTCCAGAAGGTGGTCAACAGTCGCTCCAGCAGGACGATGAATCAGTGAGACGTCAGCAGAACGTCGGAGGAACCAAAGAACAGAACATGTTCTCCTCTCAAAGGGTCAAAGGTCACAAAGCTGAGAGGAAAAATCCCCCTCGAGTCTTTTCACTCTGCAGAAAGTAACGTCACCTTTCACAATAAAAGCACATCAGTGATTTATGAAGGGAACAAAACATTAAAGGCTTTAACATGTGAGACAATAGAAACAGAATGATTAAACTGTGGTTAGTTTGAGTCCCAGTGAGACACAGAGGTCAAACTAAAGTGGAGTCAGTGCTTTCATTGAATTGTGGGAAATGTAGTAGACGTATGAGTGAAGCAGATGAGGCTGGGAGCCGGCACAGATCACTGATCACTGATCAATACATGAATCAGACAGTGTGGGAGGACCTGACGGGGATTTTTCTTCAGTTTGTAGAGAAGAAGATTTTTTTTATTTTTTACCGACTCAGCGTTTGATTTTCTTTGTACTGTAAAAAACAGACGTCACTTCTGAAGTCCAAAGTTTGAACCTTCACATGTAAAACTTTTGTAAAGTGTGTTTCTCTTGTTGTTGTTGTTGTTGTTTACTCTGTGTGTCCTTGTCCTGCAGCATGTCGGCAGGTCTGAGCTCAAACAAACAAACAAACAAAGTGACCTGATGGATTTCTGGAGCTTTTTTTTTTTTTTAGGATTTTTTTCTTTGTGATTTTTTTGTAAAATAAAACTGAAAAATGAGCTCTGACAAACGTGTGTGTGTGTGTGTGTGTGTGTGTGTTCAGAGGTCACAGGGTTCATGTCTCTGCCCGCCTGTAAAAAGGCTGCAGAGCGTCACAGTCGCCATGCCAACTTAAATTATTTGTAAAATCTGTGCACGTTTCCTGCGTGCACAATCCTCCTCGCCGTCGCAGAGGGAGGATCAGAGTTATGAAATATTAATGTGGTCCAGGTGAGGTCAACATCAGCCGAGTCCAACAGAAACAGAAGCTTCTTTTTACAGGGTTTAATGTGAAGCTGTGAACGCCTCACTGAGTGAACCTTCAGTTTCCTCCGCAGGGGAAAAGAACAGACCGTTACACACACACACACACACACACACACACATGCAGCCACTCAGTAAAACATTTTTCTATGAAGCTGAAGTTTGCAGTTGAAACTTTATTTTATTTTATTATACTTTATAAAACAACAAATACAAACAATACATAATGAAACCGCCAATACTTTTTTTGTTAGACATTTTTTTTAAATAAATTTTCTTCTTTATCAGTACACTGCAGAGTACAGAAGTAAAAATAAATAGCGGGGAGAAAAGACATAACAAAAAATAAGAAATGTTACTAAAAAAAAATATAATAATAATATAAACAAAAACAATCCAGTTGGACAAACACATGAATATCACAGACACAGTAATGTACGACTCAGCAGGTCAGAGCAAACCAAAGGGGAACAGACAGTTTTTGTTTTGTTCAGGAGGCGTGCAGATGATGAACTGTGGGACTAACAAGGTACCGTTGAAAACAACATACTGTAAAACTTCAGTTAGTCGCCTCAGTCACCAGCCCAGTGTGGCCGCACATGTTGACAAACAAAGGCCTGTCTCAACTGACCTGTGGCTAAGCCCCGCCCTCAGACACGATGAGCCAATCACAGTGCGTATAGCCATCCCCATACACTGGGACATTCTCTGCCTGGACGTCCATTGAAATGCATTACAGAAAGTCAGTTTGTTGGGTTTTATGAGCTTTTTCTGAGATTTGAAGTTTAAAAATGGTCAAACGGTGTGCATGGGGTACATGCAACTCTGACACAAGGTATCCTGAGAGGCTGGGCGACCAGGTGTATTTTTACACTTTAAACCACATCTCAAGCGAGAAAAGTGTCTCCTTTGGATAAAGTTGTGTGGTAACGTTAGACCACAACATCAACTCAACGTGAATAAGATTAACAATGATGTCTACATCTGTTCTAAGGTAAGTCAACATTGTGTTTGAGGCAACATATTGTCACTTTGCTGGAAAGAAATATAAAGTTATCTTTAACATCTCTAGCTAACGTTAGCTAAAGTTAGCCTAACGTTAGCTCCTAGCTGCGTTGGTCATCATGTCACCTTGTTTGCTGGGAGTTCATTAGCCTATTTTGTTCTAGTTTTGTACTTTGGTGATGGTACATCATTGTTAGCTGTTGTCCAAAGGGCTCTAGTTAAGCTAACGTTAACTTCTGGAGCTTAGCTTCATTAACTTATCTGTAATGGCAGAGATAACAAAGGTTGGCAAACGTTATGCTGAATGATTCAGTGTAAATACTGTAGCACCAAACTAACGCAGAGACACTCTTGGTAAAGATGGTAAAAAGGCCGTTATCCTTTTCTCATATTCTGAGCCAAAAACCTTAACTTCAGTGGCACTTTAACTTGTTGTCTTTGATGGTGACGGCAACCAGATGCGGTTCACAAGCGTACACTGTGACCTGTAAATGTTGGCTTGTAATTTAAGCTTTTCATCGACCTTCTCAACAATAAAATGATGAATATATCCCTCCAATGCGTAGTTTAGGCCCTTTTGGTTACTTCTCAATGACATCTGATCGTTATGTCTCCAAAAATCATCAGTTGCCTCCTGTGAAATGCCGTGTACTGTGACACCTGCCATAGCGCCGGGCACTGAATGTTGATAGTTTGTCCAGGTGAGTGGAGGGGGCGTGGCTTAGCCATAGGTCAGTTAGAGGCCTGGTCTGGTTACCAAGCAGTTCATTTTTATAGAAGTTCTTTAAATGTATTAAACAGGTTGTTGACGACCCACCTGAGCTAATGTTAGTCAGCTGTTTAAATCGTGCACACAGATATAACCTGTAGAAGACTAATATATTCAGATTCACAGCATGGTAAACAACATGAGAAACAAAACAAGTGGTGACTCGCTGCGTCACCTCTGAAGCTCCACTCCTGGATTACGCTGTAAGTTCTTCAGTCTGTGAGGGTCCTCAGGTCAGAAGGATCAAAAGGTAATCCTCTCTGATGTCAGAGTTCAATCAGATGAATGATTCATAATGGATATATTATCTGAAACCAAGTTTTAAACAAGTAATATTCATACTAATTTAAATTAACAGTCTGATTGTATTTCCTGATCTTTGTTGTGTGAAAGGAATTCTGTCCCATGTATAGGCCTGTTGAGTTCAGTGATATAAGCAAATAACAGCCCGGGGCCACTAATACAAGTTTTACGGTACATCTGAGATCTTTCAGGGAATTCTACGTACAGTTAGAGACACATGGTCTGAGACCGTCAGATTATATTCTTATACTACTTTGCCAACAAGATAAATAAATTAATAAAATTAAAATGTCCTGATTACACTGAAGTATGCGGAACCATTGTTTATATACCACACTGAGGAAACAATAAACCATCATCAAGCTTTAATTAACACACTTTCAGAATTCTGCTGAACAAAGTCTTTCAACAGAGAAAAGAAAAAGAGGAGCGAAGGTAAGTGTCAGGGTGAGAGCTGAATGTTAGAGCAGCGTATGGATATGGACGACGGTGTGGGACCAGGTGGACAGTGTCTCTGGTTTTGCACCATCAACCTCAGCTGAACATTCTTCTGGAAGACAAACATGGTAAAACATTACAGCTCAGACTGGATCCAGAACAATACTTGGTTAGCCTGAGTGTCAGACTGAAGCTCCCAGAACCTTCAGTCTGACATGGCTTCCATTGAAGGCGATTTACAAGGGGGAGGGAATTTGATTTTTCCCTAACCAATCAGTAGAGATCAACGACTCACCCAGAATCTGACGTCATTAGTATCCATGCCTCGGGGGTGCCGAAAACAAGCGAGCATTGCCCGTTGAAAAAGTCTCCGTCGTCGTGCACGCCCAGCTGCATCGCCGTTAAATCCAGTTTAGCAGCTTCCTTAATTTGGTCCTCCATTAACGCGAGTAGTGGCGAAATACCTCGATAGCATCGTTAATGTGGTCTGTAGGATCTGTAGCGGTCGCCATTGTTGCTATCCTCACCAGTTACCCACCGGCGTACAGCTTGACATCAGCGTGGCGCTGATTGGCTAATTGCTAGACCCCCGGCGTTCATTGGTCCGTCCATCGTTTGGACGAGATAAATCGCAAATTCATTGAAGTATGCCAGACCAGAGATGCAAGCCTACTCAGTTGAGTGGGCGGGGTCTATGGTCTGGAACCAGGCTAATACTTGGTTCAAACCTTCATCTTCTTTGCAGCAGTCGAAGCAGCGACGATCTGTAACACATCTGCAGCACTGATAATAATGACTTCCTGTCTGATGCAGGTTGGCTCAGCTCACAGGATAGTTACACTCCTCTTTTACTCTTCCTTCATTTTTCTCAGTTTTTTGTTAAAAGAAAAAAAGACAACATGCCCAGTCACACTGTGTGCTCACACTGACACACATGTACATGAGCATCTTATGTGCCCGTCCCAACCTCTGTGCGTACATCTAACAGGCGAGTGCCCAGCTGTGTGTCATTAAAGACTGTGCACATCGTGATTGCAGCAAGGACTACAAACCATCATGGCATCTATTGAAAGACTACAAACCCCATAGTAAGGAAGGCAGTCAGGATGATGACTGCTGCTCAGCTCAAACAGATAAAGTGATTGTTGCTGCAGTGAGGAGCTGAAAGGGAAACAGAGCAGAGCTTTAGTTCTATCACCAAGAAGACTGTGAGGCACAACTTTGATTTAAACACCTGTTTGTTTTGTTTACTTTCTGTCTGCAAGAATTCATTTCACCTGTTAAAGGAGACTGAATGTAAGTTGGAAAGAAACTCTTGACTGTCTTCATCTCCTGCACACACTCTTCCAAAGCTCCGAGACAAAAGCTCCCGACCCCTCAGGACGTCACAACACACTGAAAAGCAAATTTAAACACCACACTTTTGTTTTTGCTCCCATGTGTCACAGCTTTGAGTTACTGAGTTGAATCCTGCCGACAGTGATTTATCTCCAGCTGTCCAGACATGAATGTTAATGTGAGCATGCTAACAAAGAGCTGGTGACAGAGTGGACGTAATAACTGTGTCAAGGACCCTTTGACCTTCCATCATAAGCACAAGCAGTGACGAAATCTGAACACAGGCAGTCAGCTGGAGACGTGTGATAGACACACGTCTCCAGCTGACTGCCTGTGTTCAGGTCACCAAAAATCATTTTAATACCAGGTATAAACTGGCTCTAAGACTTTTTAATGCACACACATCACGCAGGGCGCCACGTCTCCGTCACACAGAGTCCATCAGGCTCCTCTTCACTGGCTGTGTGAAGCTGCCGGATGTTGGCAGGAAGTGGAACACGCTGTCGTACACGCCGATCCAGAGTGTCACAGACGTGCTCAGGGGGTGACGTCTGCTGAGTCTGCAGGCCGAGAAACAACTGGCATGTTTCAGCTTCCTGTGACATGGAGCCTGGTGCATCATCAGGCTGCAACGTGACATCATGACAAAGGTTTGGTTTCTTCACAAGTTGATGGAAAACATCGGAAAGTTAAAACCCTCCATGATGTTTATTGGTCACTGTTCCTGTGAGCAGCTGAGGTCGACACTGCAGGAGAACGTTCTCTGTGAGGTTCTCCTCAGAACAACCGGTGGAAACAAACAGTCACAAACTTCAGTCAAACTGAAACAGTTTCAGGTCTGTGTTGAACAGAAGCTCGATTCAGTCAGAAAGAGAAACAGATCAAATGTTGGGAAAGATGGTGATAGAATCGTTCACAGTAAATCAAATGACAGAGTGAAGAGTTGAGAGTGTGAGCTGCAGAGAGAGTTTTATATTCGTGTGTGATCGGAGCCTCCAGCTGCAGAAATCTGAGCGTCTTCTCTGATCGTAACTTCAGATTACATAAATATGTTCACTTTGGTTTTCTGACTTTATTAAATCAGCTCCTTTTATTTTATTAAACTCTTTGATTTCCTGTCTGTCTCCCTGAAATGCCTCACTGGTTTGATTTTCTGCTTCAGCTGATACAGAGCACGATTCAGATCTCTGAGGTGTTGACGTCGAGACGAAGAGTGACAGCAGCAGGTAATCCGCCACAGCTGCTGCTCGCCGCACGACACCGGCCGAGACTGAGGAGGAAACACTGACGGCTGACTGACAGCACAGTGACGGCTGACTGATGATTACAATAAGATCAAAGGTTATTATGGGATGTTTGTCCAGTGAAGCCTAAATAAAACCGCCTACCGCTGCTTTAAATGAGCACAATCAATATATTTCTGTTCTTTTCTTCTTTATTGTGACGATGTCCTGAAATCTTTGACTTCAGTGAAAATAGTAAAATAAATCAGCTGTAGTGAGGTTAGAGTTCTGAACTCAGACGTTTCTGCAGAATAAAAAACATCAAATCAGATTTAATTATGTTTAATTACACACCCTGTAGTATCATTTAGAAATTCAGTTTTATAAATCTGTTCACATTTTATGAACCATAATTCCCGTTAACTCCCAAACAAACAAAGAAATAAAATCCATTTAAAATCCCTCCAGTGACTTGTTACGACAATTTGGACCTGAAATCAATAATCGATTATTCTGTGATGATACTGAAATGTTTATTTATGTTTCCAGTGTACTCTGAATAAATTTCCCCAAAAGTTTTTGAACTTGTCTCAAAAGGACTCAAAATGTTTCTGGACTCATCCTGGACGATCACGGCACGACTCTGATTAATAATATTATTTTAGTCGGAGAGTTTTATTAATCTGATTCAGTGAGTTTGATCATGACTTTATTTCATATTTTAAAGCCCTGAAACTCGTGAAAAATAGAAATGAACTGTTCAGCATGATAGATGAATATGATTTACAGAACAGGCCTCGCCCTCTTTATTCTTTATATTTCGTCATATTTGATACATTTTAATACGTCAGTCTGTTTTGTATAAACCTGATCATTTTGATCTAATGTAAAGATCTGAGCTGAGTTGTTCATAAAAGATAAATTATAAATAAAAAGCAGCGTCTGCAGGAGATCGAAGTTTTCAAAGAACTAAAAGTATTTAAAGTTTTTAAAGTTCTGACTTTCAGCAGGAAACATGACCTGTTAACTGTCATTAAGTTTCAGAATAAAAGTTATGATAAAGCAGAGTTTCTGCAGTGTTGAGTATTTTTATCTCCTCAGACAGGAAACACTGAACAACACACAGAAAGCCAACAGCGCCCCCCAGTGACACAAAGACAACAGTGACGTTGAGACTCAACATGTCGGAGGAGAAAATAAAATAAATTTACACACAGAGGGAAAATAATCCAGATTAAACGCATTTATTACAAATATATTTAATAATCCTTGAATTATTTCAGAACAGCATTTTTGTGGCAAAGACAAAACATGTCTATTTTATCTCTATATATATAATAATTAATATTTTTAGATATTCATTTTAGGTAGTAAAGTTCCATTTATGAGAGACGTGTTGCTTTAATCTGAATTAAATGTCTAAACACAAACACAGAAATATGTTGTGATATTTTCAAAGGAAAAACAGACAATTTTAAAAGATGTATTTTTTCAGTGACGAATTAAGTGTTGTTTAAAATCATCTTGTTGATGTGTGACGTGTGAATTTTATTTATTTATTTATTTATTTATATGTCTGTAAAGTGTTACAGCGGGGGTGTTTCTGGTCCATATTGACATGATGACATCACACAGTTGATCCGTGACGTTCCAGCACATCCCAAAGGTGCTCTATTGGACTGAGATCTGGTGACTGTGGAGGCCATTGGAGTACAGTGAACTCATTGTCATGTTTGAGATGATGTGAGCTTTGTGACATGGTGCGTTATCCTGCTGGAAGTAGCCATCAGAAGATGGGTACACTGTGGTCAGAAAGGGATGGACACGCTCAGCAACAATACTCAGGTAGGCTGTGGTGTTTAAACCATGCTCAGTTGGTACTAAGAAAATCTCCCCCACACCATTACACCACCACCGATTTGACAATTTCCGACTATTTTGTTGTTAATCTATCTACTCCTGTTTTTGGTTGTATTTGTTTCTTTTTGCCTCAGGTTTTTAACGATACATTTGTTTTACTCTGTGAGGTAACATTTGCTTGTGTGGACCCAGGAAGCGTAGCTGCTACCTTGGTAGTGACAGATGGGGATTCAAATATATAAATATACTTGTGTACTCATCTCTGTATCTTTAAGAGGAAGAGCTGGTCCCTTCAGTCTGTCAGATGTCTGATACTGTCACCTTTAAACTGCAGCATGCATCAACTGTGACGACAGACGAGTCCAGAACAAACTTGATCGTGTCAACTCAAACTCCCACAAATAAAACTATCACCAGGTTTTTAAACTTCATCAGGACTCTTCACACAGATAAATCTCACAGCTCCACATCAGAGCAGGGACAGAGTCTTTACTGCTGCAAGAAACAAACACACAAATGGACAAGTGTTGAGATGACGTCCACGAGTCCAACTGTCCAACTGTCTAATCTGCTGATTTGACTCATACTTGTTATTAAGAAGATGAAATATTTCCATCTGTAACATCACTGTAAAATATGCAGTGTGTGTGTGTGTGTGTGTGTGTGTGTGTGTGTGTCACCTTAGCTGTCTGGGTCTGGACGGGCAGGTAGAGTTTAAACTCTGCTGGGAGCTCGTCCTCAGAGTACGGTCGGTCTGCAAAGAACACTCTCCTTATGCGACAGTTAGCGTTGATCTGAGAGGAGGACAGGTCGGACATGAGCAGCACAAAGAGGACACAGTCTTCTGCAGTCACTGTGGGGACTCTACAGCCATGTCCTGATGAAGGTCCATGCTTGACCGAAACGTTGATGAATAAATAAAGCAGAGTAAAAGTGAGTGCAGGAGTCATTTTTTCTTTATAAGTACAAGTCCAAGGGGCTCAACTCCCAGCACCACAAAAAACCAGTGAGAATGACTCTACAGTCACACTGGTGTCAGTTGTTTCCTGTCTGTCCGTCTCTGTTCACTCACCTGCACACGCAGTGTCTCTGTGTAGTTGGTCCCGTAGGCCATCCTGGTGAAGTCCGACAGGTTGAACTGGATCTGGTTCCAGCCCGTGTCCAGTCTCATGGGCATGGTGCAGGTAAACGTGTTCACTCGTGTCGTGCTCTGAAAGTTACTCGCCCGAAACCTCCGGCGAACGTTTTTATCATCTAACACCTACGAGTTGTAAAAGATGGAGAGAAAACATGAGTGACCACGAACCCTCACACACACACACACACACACACACACACACACACACACACACACACGTGAGTGCATGTTTGTGCCAACGACACATGGAGGGGGGTCTGTATCTGCAGCACTGCCTCCACCTGGACTTCGAAGGTGAAGTACTTCTTGAGGTTTTTGATGATCATGACCAGAACAGGAAGTTTGATGCCCAGTGTCTTCTCTGGGTCTGCAGGACATGTTAAATACGTGGTGCTGCGAGGAATGGAAGAAATAAAAAAGATGAGGGTGAGTAAAGCTGGATGAGCTGACCTGAGCTGAAGATTCAGTTGAACAAACTCACCTGATGTTTGTCCCCATGACCTCCAGCACCAGTGAGCGGATGTCCTCGTCTGTGACCCTCTTGATGTGACCGTTCCTCACCTGCCGACACACTGACATATTAAATATTATCTCTCTGCTGAGGAGCGTGTCATCATAATAAACATCACAGACATTAGTTCACTGCAGATAAATCCATACTGATGAATACGTCTGCGTTAAAGTTACATGAAACAGCAGCACAGGTCAAAGGTCATTTAGAAACTATGACATAATGTTGGTTTGGAAACCTGAGGGTTCTGACAGTTTTTGACTTGTGCTGTCCCAGTCTGGATCCTGGTCTCTTTGTCAAACTGATGTCACAGTGTTCTATGTGTCAGTGTCACAGTGCGTCTCAGCTGCTCTTTGTCATCATGTGTAGTTATGGTTCATTTCTCCAACAAACATTTTGGCTTTTCTTTGTAGTGTCCTTACTTTGTGTTTTTATTGCTTGTTTTAGAGCTTTACATTTTTGTTCTCGGTTGTCTGTAACTGATGATGCTGCCCGTCTCAGTCAGGACACTCCTGAAACACAGTTTTTTAATCTCGAGGTTTTGTGGTTAAATAAAGGATAAATATTTCATATATTTTTTAAAATTGATTTATATTTGTGTTTTATTTCAGGTCATCACGCAGCACGTTGCACATGTGCACCTCACACACTGAAATACACACACTCTTCTTACACTGTAAAACCTGATAAGTTGGTTCAACTCAAACAGTTTGAGGAAACAGATTGCCTTAAAACATTTAAGTTTAGTAACACAAACTATTTAAGCCTAAATTATTCTTTGATTTGAGTCCAGGTGACTCAGTTATTTGTGGTTACAGTAACTTTAAGTTACTAATATTAACTCCATTCAGTTAATACCACTTATATAAATCAAGTGTTTTACACTGTTGTATTTCTCTAAACTTAGTAAAAATGTTTCATTAGATTTATCTGAATTAATTTATACCAACTTTAATCAATCTGTTGAACCAAATGTTTCCACTTAAGTTTCATTAACTCAGTTTATTTCCTCTAAAGTAAATTATTACTTTCTAGTTGTGAGAACTTGACTCTCTGTCGTGGCGACTCAGTTCATTTGAGGAAACTGATATCTTTAAAACATTCAAGTTTCATTAACTCAATATGAAAACACGTTAAACACAACTCAAATTATTTAGTGAATGTTGAACACTCAGGACAGAATATTCATCATATCAATATTCAAACATTTAAATCTCAACAGTTTGTGCTTAGGCTGGCACAACTCTGAAAATAAGACTGACATAGAAACACATTGTTTTTTAAAATCAAATGTTCCTCTTAATGTACTGTTAAAAACATTTTTTCAATGTTGCCTGGAAGTGAATTATTTCTCACTTTAAACATGATAATCACAGTTTTAAATTTGACCAGATCTAAACATTCCAGTGCACGTGACTTTAAAAACAGTGTGTTGGTGTTCCCTGTGTCCCACGCTGTGTCCTGTGGGTACAGTAATTCAGACATGTTGGTACAAGTGATGAACACAGGATGTGACGTGATTTATGGTCCAGTGTGTGTTTAGATCTGAGGTTTATCGCAGATTGAGTCGTCTAAAATCACACCCAGAAAATTTGGTTTCACAGACTCTTTCCACGGGGTCATCCCTATGTTTCCCGGGTTCTATGTTCCCCGCTCAACTAAAAAAGGTTCTATGTTTCCCGCTTACTAAAAAAATCCCAGGGAACACAGAACCTTTTTTGCAGGGTTAAGTGGGGAACATTTATTTATTTATTTATTTTTATATTAGGGACAGAGCATATTAATAAACATTATACAAAACGTAAATATGCCAGATTATATCCGAGGCTAATTTCCATCTGTTGTCCCTAAGGCAGGTTGTTGTTGTTGTATAAAAGAAACATACAAGAAAAAGACATAGAAGAAACAACCCGGGAAACATAGATACGCTCCCCTTTCCACATTAACATTATCGATCATCATCTGTACGTCTGTCTGTGCTGTGGTTTTCTAACAACATAAATTTAGTTTGGTTCAAATTTAAAGATTTTATTTATGCTAAACTATTGTTTTAATTTACTCACGTTCCCAAACTCCAATCCAGACCAATACTAGTGTTTTTAATCACTTTTTAGTTTCAAAATATCACAGGAGGAAACTTTAAAGTGTCATTAAGAGTTAGCCTGATAAATTTAATTAAACTGACACATGTAACAAACAAAAGCTTAAATCAGTCAGTTGAACAAAACATCCAAAACACAAATGACTGTTTCAATATTGTTAAGCTGGAGCTTCTAGATTCCAATGTCAGCTAGCGTTAGTCTTAGCATGGCCAATGGTAGCTTGCGTTAGCATGGCTAGCTAATGAAGCTAACAGCCTGACAGCCTTCAGTCTGACCTGCCTTCACCTTTTTATCCCAGATGTCCAGAGGTTTGCTGCCAACACTGTACAGGACGGACAAGAATCCACTTTGAAATGTGTTTTTAAACATCTTCGTCTCTGCTCTCAGTCCACTGTTCGTCCCTTCACTCGTGTGTTAATGGCTGAATGAAGCTAATGCTAATGTTAGCCACTGTTGGCACGTAGAAAGAAAAAACAGTAGTGGTCATTTATCAGTTATTTTGCTGTTGCTGGGGGAACTGGGTCTGTTGGTGCTGTTCACCATGGTTTTTAAATGGTAATGCAACCCAGTCGCCATGGCAACCGAAAGCCTGACCAGTGGTTTCTGATGGTTTTATGTTAATGAGGTGAGTGTCGGTGTGAGATTTAGAAAAAATAGCAGAAATAACTTTTGTAATTTTTATATATTTTATGGTATGTGTTCGATTAGCTCATAATTTTACCAAAATCCTTCACTTGTTCTGTTGTCTCAGAGTTAGTCCTCTTGGCAGCAGGAGTGCTGTTACTGTGTGACTGCGCCCTCTGCTGGCGGGGAGTAGATGTACCGCGCTACTTCCGGTCTGTCGTCAGTCTGCAGTGAACTTGGCGGCGACTGAACGTTTTTACTGCAGTGTGATTATAAACTGAGAATTTTAACTTCTGATGTTGATTCAAGTGCACAGAGCAGCTTATTAACACTTAACATCAGTGTTAAAAGCTTGTCTTCTCCTCGTGTCAGACATGTTGTGAAGATAGAACACACAGGACAGTGGACTCATATATAAACCTGGGTTTTCAATAAGACCAGTGTCCAGTGTCTGAATGTGCACCTGAACACAGCACAGTGTGGCTGGATCTGCAGACTGTTTCCAGCTACATGAGCGCCAAATAAAACATAAAAAAGCATTATAATTTTTACATTTCTCAAATGATTGCAATGAGTCATTTTTATATCCACATGT
Organism: Epinephelus fuscoguttatus; assembly: GCF_011397635.1. Taxonomy (NCBI): domain Eukaryota; kingdom Metazoa; phylum Chordata; class Actinopteri; order Perciformes; family Serranidae; genus Epinephelus; species Epinephelus fuscoguttatus. The sequence continues at coordinate 1,379,382 of NC_064760.1, read as the reverse complement.
TCACAATCTATAGAAAAAACAGTTTTGTCCCCAGTTAATCATAATCTGGATATTAAGGCTGTAATCACTGCGGCTCAACGCTCAGTAGAGGAGTGTGTGTTAGCTTTATATGAACTGAATTATTTACATGGTGAGAGATAATTCATCATGTGGCATTGTAAAAACTCACATTTGTCTAACATGGATTTGGTTTATTCCTTAATTAATATTTGTGGATTCGTCCCCATATAATTTAATGTGGAAGTACAACTTATCAATGTGCTAACGTGCTAGCTAGCTAACTGTCTGCTTATTAACACCTTGATCAGAACAGATTACTCTTCACTTTATTAAGGACACCACAAGAAAACATGTTCTTAGTTTATGTTCCCGTACAGACTGTAATGTGTGTTTAGATCCCGTCTGCATCCAGGCAGGGAAAATGAAAGGCCTGCTAATGTTAGCAATGTTGCTAATGTAGCTAGCGTGCTACCTGATTGCTGACAGGTAGAAACAAACAATGATCCACCATCCTTTGAATAATCTAAAAAAAAGAACATGTGTTCTTGTGGCGTCCTTTGTAAAATGATCAGAGGTGAAAGTTTCCATATTCTGTTGTGATCCAGGAGTTCATAAACAGACAGCGTCAGCTAGCTCGTTTAAAAGTTGTCTTTACTTTTGCATGAAATTATATTATACTGTATGTTAATGTCTCCACAAGTTTTAACCAGGGACAATGAGACAAATCCATGTTTGACAGATGTGAGTTTAACAGTTCCTTATGATGATGAATTATCTTTCAGCACATCAGTTCATGTAACACACACTCCTCTACTGAGCGTCCAGCAGACACTAAATATTCACATTATAATTAACTGCAGACCTTTTTTGACTGCATGTAGATCATAAACTCATGGATATACAAACTGCAACTGGTTCAGAAATATAAATATTAATGTGCTTTTTACATTTAATTTGGCGCTCACACCGACACCACCACTGTTCCTTTCTGCCACCAATTCAGCTCCGCCCACAAAATACCTCATCACTGTTTACAAACATAGAGAGAGAGAGAGAGAGAGAGAGAGAGAGAGAGAGAGAGATGTAAGGGAGTGAGTTTATGTTCATCAGCAGAGGGCGGTATTTATGTTTCTGTCCTTTTTGGCCCACTGTAGTTTTGAGTCTTTTTGACCCTCCGCAGCCACCGCAGTTCACAGTTTGTTTTGTACCTGCTAAGGTAAGGAGGGTTTCAAAACACTGTACTAATGAAACCACTTTATTTAAGTCATTAACATAACTGAGTGGTCATGTTAAAGATGGGACAATTCCTATAATTTTTATGTTGAAATGTGTTTATACTGATGCACTAACTGTGTGGAGCTAGTTGTGTTGTATCTGGCTAATCAGTAACTGTAACAGAGGCAGCTGAAGTTTATTTTATTCTGTATTTGATATTTAGTTTAATTCAAGTGTTAATATGTGCCTTGGAAACTGAAGACAGTTTGTTTTGTGTCTGGTAAGGCCAATAAATGAGTGAAGTTTGCTCCGCCTCAACCACCAGTTTGAGTCGTGTTTCCCTGTCTCCCCTGCCGCCCCGGTATACTTCACCTAACACAACGCAGAGACCTCGCTGGGGCTTGCTGCCTGAAAGATAGGGTTACATATATATGTATGTGTGTGTGTGTGTGTGTGTGTGTGTGTGTGTGTGTGTATGTATAATGAAATAATTTCACAATTTCACACAACACAAATATATATGTTAAGGTCTGAGGCGGAGTGGAGACCCAGCTGATCCTGTCCTCATGTTCTGGATGGATGGACACAGCAGAGGAGGGACAGACTGCGGAGACATGATCTCAGTTTATACACCGACATTGACCTCATCTATCTGTTTATTGACAAATCTGTGTTCAACAGTGGGTCCTGCTGCAACACACAGAACTCCATTTAGAAATCTCTCAATTTAAGGTTTTTCTTGTCAGCACACATTCACACCTCATACAACAGGATTTTTGGATTGAAATGAAATCATTATTGATCAGTGGTGATTACGGCTTAAAGATAATGTCATCAAGAAACGCTTTGTACCATCAAAGTTAAACTTTATTAATCAGGTCAGCTGTTAATCTGTTTCTCCACCTGCTGAAGAGCTCTGTGATTAACAGCAGCCAGCAGCGGGAATCAGTTCAGAAAAGATCAGATTATTTAGTGATAAAGTTCCGCTGAGTGAACCAGTCACACCCCGAATTACTCAGAAGACTAAACACATTTATAACAGTTATGAGACTTTGTTCTGAAAGTGAAGTCCGTCCAACTAAATTATTTCAAATTCTAAATAGACAAATATTTAAATGGAGCTCAGCACGACCATTATTGATAAGTGTAGTGTTTAATCAAGGATTGGACAGTTTGTTGGAGAAGTGCATGATGTGAGTCTGTCCCTCTGTCCTCAGTCTGTCCCTCTGTCCTCAGTCTGTCCCTCTGTCCTCAGTATGTCCCTCTGTCCTCAGTCTGCCCCTCTGTCCTCAGTCTGTCCCTCTGTCCTCAGTCTGTCCCTCTGTCCTCAGTCTGTCCCAGCTAAACTTTATGAAACATAATTCTCTTTCTTTCAGAAGATAAAGGCCTTCACACAGACAGAGGTGTTTCAGGTCAGAGTCAAACACAGGTGAACATCTCTGTCTGTCCCACACTGCACAGTGAGTGGTTCAGAGATCACTGTTAACACCATGAGCCAAAGGAAAAACGAAAACAGCTGAACAAAGACACATGAGAGTTTTACACCAGGGGGAGACAGAGATCTATATAAACCCCATTAACCCTGACTGTATATATTCTGTTTGTGTAAATAATCTTGTTCAGTTTACAAAATATATATGTATATATATATTTATTTATTTATTTACGTTTATGTTTGTTAATAATTCCTGTTTATTTAACTATGTATTTGTTAATACTGTTGTTTAAATTTCTTCTATTTTCACGTATCTTTTCTCTCTTGCAAGGAGCACCTGTAACATAAATAATTTCCCCTCAGGGATCAATAAAGTATTTCTGATTCTGATTCTGATATAAATATATTTAACCCTTTACGGTCTGATGCTTTTTGTGTTTGAGTGTGTTGAATTAAAACAACAGTTTGACCTGTTAAAAACATCAAGTCTTGTTTTTCTACCTGTGAATTTACAGTAATATCATGTGTCGGCTAAACACAATTAAAAATACACATTATGTGATGCTGACTGATGTTTTTATCTAAATGTGTTTGTTTTGCTTGTTGTTGGTCTGCAAACAGATGAGTGACGTCAGCTGCATATAAAGCTCCTGTTGGAGCACACACAGCTAAATGCGTCCTATTGTTACCAGTTATGTTGATAAGTCTTGTCTCTTTGTGGACATGCTGATGACACTTTTATTTTTCCAGTGTAGAATAACAATGAAGTTTTGGTCTGATTAAAGTTCTCCTGCTCTCATTAATACAAACATCACTCAGTGTTTTACCCTGAAAGATATGATCTGTTATTAGATTGATGATGATGAGCAACAAGTTTCTGACATTTGTTAACGTCTTTGTTTATTGGGGGAATTCTTTCTTCATAAACAGAAGTTGTTAGTTTCACAACCCTCCCTCCATCTTGTTTTGATTGAATTTAACTCATTGTTGAACTTTTTATGAACAACAGAAAAACTGAGAATATTACAAAAAATATTTGATGTAAAATAAACTGTTTCTCCATTCTTACTTTATTTATTATATGTTCATCTTTCATCACAATTTGTTTCCGCTCTCGTGTTTGTTTTATACCTGATGTACACCTGTTACTTTATCATGAAACTGAGTTAGCATTTGCACTTTGTTTAGCTAACGTTAGCAGCTTTATCTCTGCTGAGACGCCCAACATTAATCTGAACTGTGAGAGATAGTGAGCAATAATCCTGGTGCAGGTGTAAAGTAACAGATCTGTGTGTTGGTGATAACAAAAGTTACAGCCTCTCAAACTTCATCGCTGTCATGATTTATATGTGTGCAGCTAATTAACGTTAGCTAGATAACAAGTGTAGGTCACTGAATCAAACTGAAGGCATTACAGCTCAGGGTCAAATCCTAATGGGGCAGATATTCAGCAGACTGACAGGTCGTATCACGAATAATGATCAGAGCCAGAGGTGTTAATACAGACAGTGCAGGCCCCTGAGCTGGAGGGGCCCACAGAGAGAGAGGGCCCTTGCAAGTGATTCAAATTGCCACCTTGGAAATTTACCTGTGTGCAAAGATACATGATAAAAAAAAAAAAAGTTCTTCTAGTTCAGATGTGTTGAGAGCATATACAGCCCTCCCGATCTGAGGTGCCCCCCCCCCGTGATGTCCTCCTCATCCTCCATTGTTCAGCAGACGCTCGTCATTCAGCTGCTGATTGATTGATCACTATAGTTTGCCCAAAAAAAACCGAGTGCACACAAACATGTAAACAGATGATGTGAAGTTTAAACCTGCAGAGTGTTGATGATGGAAACATGTTGATTCATGCTCTTTTATATTTGTAATAAAACCTGTTGGTGACATGTTGATGATGTTGCTTCATCCTCTGGATCATCTGCTGCTGTGTGACTTGGTTTTGTGGACGTGACTTTTATTGTGAAAGGGGAAATCAGAGCGCTGAGAGGGCAGAAAGTGTTTGTGTGTCAAAGAGCAAAATAACAAAACACCACTTCATGTTTCATCATGGAGACTTTCTTCTTTCAGCCCGCGGCCCTCAGCAACACACGCACACACACACACACACACACTCACACATAGAGCCCCGATAGGTCTGATTGATTATTGATCCTGTTTGATTCGTCATGACGACATGAAGAAAACAACAGAACAAAGTTCTCCTGCCAACTGTCACTCCCACTGGACCTTTTCACAACACAGGAAATGTGGGTTTTTTTAAGAGTCTGGAACAGTTCATGTTCCTCAAAACCATCAGACAGCCATCAGACAGCCATCAGAGAACCAACAGAGAACCATGAGAGAACCATGAGAGAACCAACAGTCTCAGCAGGAGGAGTGATGAAGAGGAAAAAGGCCTGAAGCTGAGACATTAGACTCTGATTAAAAACATGTGTTTGTGTTTTACTGGAAGACTCAATTGTTGTTACGAAATCTGCTTTGTTTCTAGAGCTGCTCTCACATCCACACGTCTCATACAGGCATTGTTTTATATGTTTAAATCTCATGACAGTTTTATACACATCTCTATAGTTTGTGCTTTGATTTCTGTTTACTATTGCAGTCCTATTTGTTTTAGTAAAAACTGTGAAAGTCTTTTCAATAAAATGTATAAAAACAGCTTCAAAGCACAAAGCTCCTCTGTTGCATCCACGACCAGCAGAAGTTCCTCACAGCCTCAGCAGTGTTGACGGTATTCAACAGGATGTAGTTGTAATATTTGTAATATTTGTCGTTCTCATCTGGACTCCTTTAATGTCTCTCGGCTGCTCTCAGATCAGATGAATCACAGTGGAAAGTCTTTTATTATGAAACATCAGCTGGTTGCTCTTTTATTGTGAAACATTAAACCCAGCTGTTCCTTGACCGACAGTAACCTCGCTGTCCTACAACCGCGTCAACTTCCGCTCACTGGGACCGGAAGTGTGGCCAGAGTGTACCTAAAACAATAAAAGCCAGGTCGACAGTGTCATACAGTTTGTCAGATGAAATAAATATAAATCAATATACATGTTTTTTTTTTTTAAATGAAACTCGAGTTTAATCATAAACTGACATATAGGAAATGCTCAGTCACATTTAAACTGAAAAAAATCTGTTGTTTCAGTTATTTTAATTTATCTAACAGCAGTATAATGTTGTGTCAAGTCTGCAGATCTTGCAAAGGTAATTTAAGCTAATAATTATATGAAAACTGTAGTTATGTGGCTAAATTTTAACATATCTTACTTGACAGCATTGCTATTGTTAGCTATCAACATTAGCTATGAGGCTAGCTTAGCAATCTAGCTACTGTTAGCTATCAACATTAGCTATGAGGCTAGCTTAGCAATCCAGCTACTGTTAGCTATCAACATTAGCTATGAGGCTAGCTTAGCAATCCAGCTATTGTTAGCTATCAACATTAGCTATGAGGGTAGCTTAGCAATCCAGCTATTGTTAGCTATCAACATTAGCTATGAGGCTAGCTTAGCAATCCAGCTATTGTTAGCTATCAACATTAGCTATGAGGGTAGCTTAGCAATCTAGCTACTGTTAGCTATCAACATTAGCTATGAGGCTAGCTTAGCAATCCAGCTACTGTTAGCTATGAGGCTGCGCTCTCAAAATGGCGAACACACTCTGGACACTTTGTCTGGGGAGACGGAGCAGCAGAGTGCTGAGCAGAATGAATGTGTGATTAACTTTGTTAATTCATGTAATGTAGAAATAGAACGCTCTTTCATTTCCAACAACTGTGCTCTGGTTTGTCAGGTTGGGTTTACAAACGCACCCCATATATTACTTAAAAACAGAGCTATTTAAGCTTTCGACAGTAGCTTCTCTTATGTAGCAACATAGCTACATTAGCTGTCAACAATGGGTTATGCAGTTAGCTTTTTCCATCGCTTACTTAGCGACAAATTAAGTTATCATAAGCTATCAACAGTAGTTTATATTATTTTCCATCACACTCTTAGCAACATAGCTGAATAAGCTGACCACACTAGCTTATGCAGTTAGCTAGTTCCATCTTTTACTTAGCAACATAGCTACTGTTAGCCATCAGTGGCAGCTAAGGGGCTAACCTCTATGTGACCACATAGCTACATAAGCTGTTGACAGTAGTCATGTGGCTAGGTTTTACCATCTCTTACCTGGCTCCAAAGCTACCATAAGCTGTCCAGCGGAGTGACTGTGTGATTAACTTTGTTCATGTAAAATATCAAGTCTGCAGATCATGAAAAGGTCATTTTAGCTAATGGGTCATTCTATGAAACGGGTGCCATTTGAGTCCACAACATTTGATGAGATTCATAAAGCACAAAAATGTGTCAAATTGTTTTTCCAAAGTTTAATGTTGTTAATTGAAGTGTTCTTAATCACATAATATATGAGACAATGCTATTCTAAAAGAATAATACACAATTTTTAATCATTTTTTATTAGTACATGGCCATTTTTGCCATGTCCGCAATGGCCAACATGAAATTTGCATGTATCAACAAAAAAATCATATTTTTTGATCAAAATTTAATTATTTTTATGATTAAATGCATATCCATGATACCATAAACTATATTTATACAAAACAGAAATATTATTTTTAGTAAAGAAGTTATGATTTGTGTGTGTCCCTCAATTTGACTTACCACCCCGTCACATGAGTTACCACCCCATCACAATGTAATTTTCTTTAAAAATGATGGAAAGGGAGTGAAATGCTTCATACATTAATGTGCAATAGTGCTCTTATTTTGTTGACTAATTAATTAAATGTAACTTTTATTTGACAATTTAAAGTGAAATTGTATTTTTTGTTTAAAAAGTGAGGCAGTTGATAGGTCAAATTCATATTTCAAGATTAAGAATCTGAAAATTAAAAAAACTAATTAAATAACATGGTTTTAATTGGTAGTATCCAAAAAAGGACATTCTACTGGTAGGAAAACATTAGATTTTTAAAAATGATTTAATGTATTACTACTCATATTGTGTGCATATTGTCCGCGACGGGGTGGTACAAGAATGATTCCCCGGTCTGAATAAAACGTGTAATATTAAAAAATATTTTATGCCTGAGGTGGGAAAATATGTTTACATGGAGGTTTAACATGTCTTTCATATTGTGGATTTCTTAAAAAAAATGTTTGCCCTTTATGAAAATTTTGAAAATTGCAAAGTGGAAATGGCACCCGTTTCATAGAATGACCCTAATAATTATATTACCATCTCTTAGTTAACGACATAGTCACCATAGCCATAAGGCTAGCTTTTTCTATCTCTTACTTAGCGACGTAGCTACATTAGCTATCGACAGTAGCTATGTGGGTACTTTCACCATCTCTTAGCAACATAGCTACATATGCTATATTGCTATCAACAGTAGCTTACGCAGCTAACTTTTTCCGTCTTGCACTCTTTATTTTTTCCTTAAAGATTGATCTTAAATCAATTTCAAATGGTGAAAGCGAACGAATGACGAACCTTTAAGTTTTAAGTTATGTTTATATTTATACAAATCAGATATTATCACAGTGTTACACATCTACTCTAATAAATTATTCTGCATGATAAGACACACTCAGACAAGAGAACCCCACACTGAGATCACTCTCTGTGTCTGAGGGTGTTTTATTTTGAAGTTGAGAGCGGAAGTGGTGTGATAGCTTGTTGCATTCACTTGACCCCGGTGAGTTTAGGCTTCAGCTGCAGCTCGATGAGGAGCAGATGCTCCTGAGTGAGGACGGAGGAGGACCGTCAACACATCACCGACACGGTATTTCACCTTTAATTCATCTTATTTCTCCTTCAGGTCACTTTATTAACCTTAAAGTCTCTTTATTAACCTTCACTGATCCCTTTCACACACTTTATTTAAACTTTACTGACTCGGTCTGGACTCTAGTGAAACAAACCTGCAGCTCTGAACTCCTGAAAATGTTTGATGTGAAGCCTGAACATGTTTCATCAGAGGAGAGGAGACACTTCACGCCTTTGTAATTGTCTTCTTCTTCTTCTTGGGATCTAAATGTCTCTGAATAGGCGGCTTCACAAACACAGAAACAGAAGGACGAAACAACTTAAAGCTAAAAGATAAAACTGAAAAACTAAAATAAATCCAGTGAAAAGAATCATAGATGTGTTTCTGTGTCCTCACATCAGATGTGAGCTGCTGCTCTACAGTCACACTCATCACATCATTCATTTAATCACATATCTGAGAGTGAACATGTTTCTGTGTGTGTTTAAAGATCAAATCAAAGTTATAGTTTTATTCATCAGAGCTGCAGTCTGTGTGTGTGTGTGTGTGTGTGTGTGTGTGTCTGCAGGGGGCGCTGCAGCAGCTCATCACTGTGTTTTAATCAGTTTATTATTTAAAACACTGAAGAGCTGCAGACAAACTTTATTTAATCCTCATGTAACTGTCTCAGTTTGATCACAGTAAACTTGTAGTAACTGCTGACATCACAAGGTTACACATTTGCAAACTGTACTCATTTTCCCTCAGGGATCAATAAAGTATTTCTGATTCTGATTCTGATAATCTGATCTGTGTGTTTGTATAAAGAGAAAAGGTTGATATTGTCATATTTTTGGTAAGAAAAAAAGTCAGGTTAACTTATAAGAAGCTAAAAGCAAAACAGAATCAGACTTTAAATTGTCCTTGTGAGTCCAGGACAGACGCAGACGTCCGAGCAGCTTCAGTCCTGATTAGAAAAAGAAAATTTAAAGGATTCTGTTTGTGGAGACTTTACATGTGTCTGAGATCAGTCACTCTTTCTGATCAATTATCGATAAATAGACGCACAGAGAAACAGAAAAGTCAGATGTGCTCGATAACGTTTGTTCTCTGCTGCTGGTCTCATCTGTTTCTTTTCTTTACAACAAGTTTAATTTAACTTTGTATTTTTGTATTTAAAAAGCACACAGTCAGAATTAACATGAAATCCAACAAAATATGTTCAAGTGTATTCAAACACAAACATGTACATATAAAGAAGAAATATTTAAAAATGTATTACACTGTCATTCAGCTTTATTGCTACTGTTAATATGTGTGTAAAAAACTTCCTACAATAATTTAAATGTGATAATGAAGAAAAATCCAAATGAGAAAACAAAGTTATAAAGTCGAATAATAATCTTCAGGTTTGATTTAACTAAAGTGACTTTTTCAGATTCAGATTCAGATTCAGAATACTTTATTAATCCCCGGGGGGAAATTGTTTTTGTTCCAATGTTCCGCGCAAAGTGGAAATAGAAATACAAAGTATTTAAAGTAGACATTAAAATAAAATAAAATATTAAAGTAGACATTAAAATAAAATAAAATAAAATAAAATATTAAAGTAGACAATCTGAAATATACAATATACAATGAAATGGTTGTAGCGTTATAAAATAAAAAAATATATATATATAAATATAAATAAAAAGGATCTGTGTTTGGAGCTGCTGCTGATTGATCAGTCATTGATCAGGAATCAGACCTCAGTACTACGTCACATGGACGTGACACATGTGTGTGTGTGTGTGTGTGTGTATGTAAATGCTCTGGCATCATTATTCAGTGTTTCCTGTGAATGAATGAGGAGCTGCAGCTCAAAGAGTGTAAATGAGTCGGGGTGCTGAGTGGTTTTACACACTTGCACAGCCACTCACTCAGACATCAGACGACCCCCCCCCCCCCGACTCATGGTCTTCCTCCTCTCAGCCTCATCACACTGATCAATCAGGATGATATTGATCAGAACAGACTCTGAGGAAGAGAGATCAACACAGTACTGGAGTCATTGTGTGTGCGTGTGTGTGTGTGTGTGTGTGTGTGTGTGTGTGTGTGTGTGTGTGTGTGTGAGCGGGAGTGGGTGGAGATTGTAACATCTGCTGTGACCTTTGACCTCTGTACCTGTGTGAGGTTTCTTGGCTCATTCATGTGTGTGTTTGCTGCAGAGCGAGCGACTCACACTGATTGAGGCTGAGCGTTGGCTGAGTGACGGCGGGAGACATGTCTGTCTCGACACAGCTGGGACTGTTGCTGTGGAAGAACTTCACCTACAGACGACGACAGACGGTCAGTCACTTATTCACCTTGTTCACTGCTTCACTTGTTCACTGCTTATTCGTTCTTCATGTCAGCATGAAGGAAGTCACAAGAGACTCCCTCAAAACGTGGTCCTGTGTCACAGTGTGTTGTGTGCCTGATGTGTTTTGCTGGAGTCGGCTCGTGTTGAGTCGTCTGGTCACTTTCTGGATACGCTAGAAAAACAGTCACCTAAAGAACAGTTTATTGACCTGATCTCTGTTTTAGCCCCAAAATCAAACCTACAGAAGACGTCACGCTGAACTGTGACTTCAAACTCAGATGATATTAATCATTATATTAATGTTTGTCGTCACTGATTGAAGGAGAAACCTTTATTTGCCCTTGTTTCTGCTGACACAGCTGTGACCACGACTAACGTTACACTGCAGGTTTCTAACTGACTAATTCTTAAATTAATCATCATGTTGTGACACTGAAAAATATGAACAGCTAAGCAGAGCTGAAATATATCGACATGCAGATAGATTTTATGTCCAACAACAAAAGTCCTCTCAGACAGAGGGGTCTCTGTGCTGTGATATCAGTGTAACACCAGCAGACTGTTAGTGTCCATCTTTACAGCTGTGAGAGAGAAAATACAAATGATATTAAAATACATTAACAGCACATTCTGCATGGCGTCATTGTTGATTATCAGTCAGTCTAGTTTGTCTAATTTCCAAAGCTTGAAAGTTAAATCTTGTCCAAACTTTAACACTCAGTCCAATTCGATGAGACGCTCACTGAGCTCACCGAAGCGTTTACTGCTGCAAAACCACCGGAGGAATAGCAAGTTTGAGGGAGTGCTGAGGTCGGGGGTCCGATTACATGTGGCTCTGGAGCCATGTGTGGCTCTTCAGCTCCTCTCCAGTGGCTCCCTGTGGCTTTTAACGTTGCTGTTGTTGTAGAGTCAAAGGAATTCTTACTTTCTCCAAATGTAAAAATGTGTCGACTTTACACTGATTAAAAAACACTTTAAACCTGCGTCATTCGTCACAGCCCAGTGTTTCCTCGACATTCTGCTGAGCCTCAGTAGTGGTGGCTCATCTTGAGTCTCACTGGGCTGGCTGTGGATCCTAAACCCCCAAAAAGTAAAGGTCTTGAAGGAAAACAGAGAGTTCAGTAATTCCTGAAGAGCCTCTCAAACTCTGCAGATAAAGTACCAAATAATAACAAGCAGCCTGCTGCAGAGTCACAATAAAACATACTGATGAATCCTCACGTGTTGATCGGCTCATTTATAACTAACAGGTTGTGTTATTTTCATTTAAAGGCTCAAACATGTTTCGCAGCACCAAAACATTTTTTTAAATCATTCTTTTTGGATTAAAATGTCTCTTCTGATCGTAACAGTTGCCGACCCCATCCTTAGGTCAAAGGTCATAGTTTCCTAATAACAGCTTAGTTTCTCTACTGATTTATAATCATTACAGTTATAATCATGACGGCCATGTTAACCCTGCTACACTGTGATGTTATAATTCATAATATATGAACACGTGATTGACTTAATAAGTAATGTGATTACATCATGAACCCTGAATTTTCCCCTTCATTACCATCACCGCGCTAACGTTAGCATTAGCATAAGTAAGGAGATGTAGCCTTGGTGTCACCCTAACATTAACCACATCTCGTTTGATACTACATAGCTAGCTAATAGCTAACTTAGCAGACCAAAGAGGACGGTCGTGCACTGATGTACGGATGGTGGGAGAGTCATGTAGCTGGTGGAGGGCGGGTCACTTGCAGCTCCAGCTGCGGTTATATCCACTCAGAGGGTTGACTACTCCGTTAACAACAAGCTTACAACACGTATGAGGTAAAAACACTCAGCAGCAACATTCAGCGTCCACTGACCTGCTCCACAGACGGACTCTGTCTCTGTAGAGATGGTTTCATTCAGCTCAGGTCAGTCTGCAGCTGAAGGAGCCGCAGGGATGACATCAGCGCCTTTCTGAAAAGTTCAGAGGTTTTCCACTGGAATCAGTCGGTCCATTTATTCGTCAGGTGACTGATATAAAATAAAATTTCAGTATAATGAAAACCTTTAATTCAAAGAGGAACTATAATAATGAACAGAAGACAGGGCATGTTGAGGCGGTGTCTCTATTCAGGATCCCGGTGGCCTGAAGCGCTCGGAGCATTCGCACGAAGAAGCCGGAGCTCTTTGAAGAAAAGACACTGGCGATTAAGATGCCTGAAGACGCCTGAAGACGCCTGAAGACGCCGTGTCCTCACTGAAGACAATTTAAAAAAGACACTGAGACAAATAACGCCATGTGGACACGGTTTAATGTGAAGTGTTTCTGCTGCTCAGAGTCTGAAGACGATCGATCGATGAGTCGTCATTTATTATGAATGACTTCTAATAATAAAGACATGAAGCTGCTGCAGAGTGTGTGTGTGTGTGTGTGTGTGTGTGTGTGTGTGTATGTGTGTTGTGTGGTTAATGGTTTCCTGTCTGTTGTTGCATCTTGCTGACTCGTTCAGTTGCTGGTGGAGATTGTGTGTGTTAATGGTGTGTGTGTGTGTGTGTGTGTGTTTTTGTGTCCGTGTGTGTTGCTGATGGTTTCCTGTCACTTCCTGTCTTCCAGCTCCAGCTCCTGGTGGAGATCCTCTGGCCGCTCTTCATCTTCTTCATCCTCATCGCCGTGCGGCTCAACTACCCTCCATACGAGCAGCATGAGTGTGAGTGCATAAACTTTATTCACACTTTGTATTGAACACAGAAACACTTAGCGTTTGAGTCTGAACAGTAATATGAATATTACAAGATGTGGTTCACACGGCCGTCAGCTGATCGTTCACTCAGTGGGACTGAAAGAGCGCCGTTCACACCTGAGAGTGTGAATCAGTTTTAAAAATGGCCGTCGTCTCAGAGACAGATGAGGAGACAAAACGTCCTTTGATCAAAGTGTGAACGACCGCAGCTCACCTGACGACATGCTCAGCAGGAGCTCCACAGGTCAGCTGTTTTACATCCAGTCTTTCACACACAAAACAATGTGATGAGGTTTTGAACGCAGACACAAAGCGGTCAGATTATTAGGAACCCCTCTGCATTAAACACACTTGACTGCAACACTGCTGTCCTCTGAAACACCAGACTGGAGTTATCATCACGACTCAGCAGAGGTTCTAATAAAAGTTTTACTTGAACAAAATACAAGTTAGATATTTTTGTTATACCTGTATTCAGCTAGGAAGTCCTTTGAGATTAAATCTCTTCTTTTAGGACGTGGCCAAGATAGCACGACATCACAAGGTTGCAAAAATGTCAAAAACAAAATATTATAAACAGAGCATGTTGAAGTCAGTCGGGGACAACAGAAGCATTAAACAAAAGGCGGTTCTGACCAATCAGGAGCCTCGATACTCGTCCCCCTGCAGAGCAGTGACGGCTGTTATAGCTCTGATCGTTCTGGACTCACATCATGTCCACTTACTTTTGGCCATGTACCATACTTTGTACCACAGAGCAAAAGGCAGATGAATCCTTGTGTCCTCACACTTTTGACTGAGTTGTTCCTCATGTTTGGTTTTGAAAAGGTGGGTGAGCAGTAGCCAGGTGCATGCTGGGAGTATGGGTGCAGGTAATGAGCTGATTATCAGCAGCATTGTGGGGACCCTTGTACCCGTGAGGGCATCAGCGTTCAGATTGATCTGATTGATTCCTGATTATCTGCACTTATTGATGGGTCAGCTGGAGAAGACTCCGTGCTGAGCGAAGCTGCTGAGTTATTTATCAGAGCAGTTTATGGCGCTTTATCTCAGAGCTGTAACGTTATTATCAAAGCTGTTGAAGGTCACCGAGCTGCGGTCAGGTCGATGGAGTCACTATAGAGTTACACAACCACAACCTGGATATCATCATCATTTTTCATCTTTTTTATGACACTCAGAGCTTTAATACATAAGCAAACCTCTGTAGTCTCTGTAAAGACATGTCGAGTGATGTCGTCCTGAACAGACAATGAAGTCACTGCCTGTGTGTGTGATGTAATTGGAGCCTCTCTGTGGTCGGTTGTGGTGAGACGACTCGGCTGCGGGTGCAGGTTAAACCCCGTCTCCACCAAACCCTTTCAGTCCAGCACCTCTGGAACCAGCAGTAAGCCTTCAGACATGGTACCTAGACCCTAGTCCTTCTCAGGCAAGCTCAGGGGTTTAGTGTTGCTGTAGCCCACAGGAAGTGAGGATTAGAATATATGACCTTCACATAATCCGCTCCAAATGAATCTATATTTTTAAAGTCATTACTAAAAGTGTGTGTCATATAAAAACTAAAGTGATGGTCAAAGTTGTCACAGTGAAATTTAAGGTGTGCTGATGGATTCACGTCATCAACTCATGCATTGAGTAACATTACAAGTTAACGTTCCACCTTAAAAGTTGAAGTGAATGTAAAGTTCTGAATTTCCTTTAGAAGTGTTCACCTCAGCACAAATCTGCAGATTTACAAATTGGTAAAAAAAAATTTGCTAAACTGTATTCAGAGTTTGTGACGACGGTGTTTTTATATATTTCATCATATTTTAGTAAAAAGCTCTGAGATTAGACACTGTATGATAAGAACAGGGCTGTACCTCAGAAAGTACACAGAGCACCACCAAGAATTTGTTATCTGTGAACTCATAACATCAGAGATATGAACACACACATGCACTGTAAACAAAATGTCTCTTATGGACGACATGTGAGAACATGTCAGTGTTGACTCTCTGTAAAAGTATTTTCATGTTAAAGTTGTAGAGTCAGATACTTTAATGAAGTCTGTGCACACCAGATTTCAAGATTTCAGATCAGGATACTCAACTTGTCCAGGGGCCGCTTGTGCAAAATGACAGGGGGTCAGGGGCCAGTCAGCGGCCCAGCACATGTACACAGAGGTGTTTCTAGGATTTGAGGACATTAGCCCAGACGTCTGTCAGGTGATGCAGGGAGTTATGAGGCGTTCTCTGCTCTCTGGCATCTGAAGCTGTTTCTCATTGCTGTGCGGTAACTGAGAGTCTCGAGTTATTGCAACGAGGGGAAGCGGTTTTAAATGTGGCTGCAGGAGGATGACGCAGTTGCCACCCACATGAACATGCACAGATTTTGCTGTGACACAGAGTTCACCGTGTTGAACCTCTGGCGTTCAGCCGCCTGGCTTTGGACAAACAGAAGAGGGCGGGCATCATGGAAGCAGAAAGGCAACAAGACGATAATGTTGGTGTCTGAACACAGAGTCGTACAACACAGTGCTCGAGTCTTATAGGACGTCCAGAAGACAAACTGGACCTGTGATCACATTTCCACCAAACTTCAGGTGGGAAATTATCCGAATATTAAATCTTTGGTCGTATGAGTGATTTCTGTCGTCTTGCTGCAGTATGACGGTGTTTACATGGCGCCAAGCCAGCTTACACTTCTGTCAGTGACGTTCACAGACGCACCCGCCGCCAGCACAACCTTGGACGCTTTGCTTTTTGGGGAACACTCTTGTGGGGAGACAGCTGTCGAGGTGGTTACAGGAGTGAATCAGTTAATTTTCCCTGTGAATTAAAGATGGTTTGAGGGGCCACGCCCAGATTTGGCCCAGGGGCCACACAGCTTTAGACCAATCAGAACAGATGTTGTGGAATTTTTCCTCGTCATACTAAAAAGATTCTTTGGCTACAAGTAAGAGATGACACATTTCTAATTGGACTGTGTGATGAATGGCTGATGATGTCGACTTGTTTAACAAAGACGTGATGAAACACTGAGATACGGCGCTCAGGGACCCTTTGAGACCTGCTGCACTTTGAAACTGTCATTATTCTGTGTTCAGTTCAGTTTGTTCAATAAGAGACTGTTGGAAATAAATTCCTTTCATCTCATCAGGACAGTTTGATATCTGTACATGGAGAGTAATATTGTTATCAAGATATTCAGCAGCTTCATCACATATTTCCTCCCCATCATGTCGCTGTAATTTCCACCCTGACCCCAAGCTGTTAAAAACTGAGACAGAAAACGTTAAATAAAATCAAACAATCAAAAACAACCCAAAGAATGTAACTGCTAAAAAGAAGTATAAATAATAATAATAATAATAATCATACATTTTATTTAAGGGCGCCTTTCATGGCACTCAAGGTCACCTTACAAAAGTACAGGAGTGCATAAAAACAGGGATAAAAACAAACAATAAAATACAATGGACAGTGCAAGGATCAGACGGAGTATGAGAGTTTGAACAGATGGGTTTTCAGTCTGGTTTTAAAGAGGGGTAAGGAGTCCGTGTTAAAGTTCACATAGTTCATGGCTGCACATAATGATCAGTAGCTGCAGATGAAATAAAGGAGCTTCAGGCGGTGTTTTTTTTCCTGGAGGAACAGAACCTGACGGACCGGAAACACAGAGTTCCAGATTGTTCCAGCTCCTCTGGATCCGTTCAGCGGTCAGGACTCAAACTGAGAGCTCACGCAGGAAGCCGCTCGTCTTCCTGTTTCTCTGAGAAAGCAGAAGCTCTCACAGAGCTTTCAATTCTTCAGCAGAATATTTGTGCAGTGATTCAGCAGCATGTGAACTCAGACGTGTTGAAACCTGTCGCTCCGCTGCAGCTCCCAGAGAAAAGTTCACTTCAGACGCGGAGATCAGGTTTTACTCCTGGGCTCAGAGTCTCAAAGTTCAGACTGAAAAAAGACAGATTTAATCTGAAGGCTGTCTTCATGTCTGCATGTGTTCACAGGAGAGACCTTTGATATGATTTATAGATAAGAAACATTCAAACTATTCACGTTTTTGTTTTTTTTTGGTTAAGATATTTTTTGGGGCTTTTTAGCCTTTAATGTATAGGACAGACAAGCGTGAAGGGGGGAGAGAGAGAGGGAGTGCCATGCAGCAAAGGGCCACAGGCTGGAGTCGAACCTGGGCCGCTGCGGCAACAGCCTTGTACATGGGGCGCCTGCTCTACCACTAAGCCACCGACGCCCCACTATTCACGTTTTTAATTCACTCTTTTCTTTGGTAAATAACTTTTTATTAACAAACTGAACAAAAATTTAAACACTTTTGTTCCCATTTTTCACTGGTTTGAGACGAAGGTTTGAGATTTTTTTATTTACTCAGTAGATTTATTTCTTTTTTAAAATCAGTGACAGTGAGCTCCTCTCCTCCTGCACAATGATCCATCCTCCTGACAGACGTGTGTGATGTCATCAGACGTCACATTTCACTGTGACCATCCAGCACACACCTGTGTAGTTATGATGCTGTTTAATCACACACACCTGGCAGGAGGAGGGATCATCTTGGAGAAGGAGAAGAGCTCACCAACTTGATGAAATTTATCGCCAAAATTTAAGGGAAATACATGTATTGAGTGCATAAAGTCTTAGAGCCTGTTTACACCTGTATGAACCTGCACTTTGGTGATCTGAACACCCAAGCAGCTCAAACATCAGTCCACATCAGTCTGCATCAGTCTGCATCAGTCCACATCAGTCTGCATCCAGTTTGAGAGAGAATGAATAAGTTAGATTTATAAAGAGGTATCCACCATAAAGGTCACCCTGGCCTCCATGCTGCTGTCCACTGTTTACTCACCTGTTTTCCAGCCTGTCTGTGACGCTGAACATGACGTACCCCAAAAAAAACCAAACCCCAACAAATTTAGTGCAGTTTCTCGTGTTTAAAAAACCTGCGTTTACGCACTAATTTAGGTGGAAAGGGAATATCGTACGTCTCCAACTCACACTTGATCTTAGATTTCGTTCCTGCCTGCATCACTTACAGTAGAAGGTCAAAGGGTGTCACACACAGATGTTATGTCCACTCTGACGCTCGTGCTTCACGAGCACGCTCGCTGCCACATTAGCGGTTATGTCGGGTGAACAGTCATGCATCACATGATTTAGTTTAGTTTTAGAGCGTTGGTGTGCTGACACCAGAAAACCACCACGTCTGCCACTGATGACGTCACACTAGTGTGTACACAAAAAACAAAAGAGGTTGAATGCGTCCGTCCTCAGTAAGTGGTTTGAGTGATGTGATCACAGTCACAATCTTGGTGGTCGTTTACATGTTTATTTATCACTGTTCACTTGTGATCGAATCACCTGAGAGACACGTTACTATCAGCTGAGAACAGGCTCGAAGATCTGAAACTCAGACCTGTTGAAATGGAGCGAAAACAAAGAATTACATTAAAGAAACTGACTGTAACGTTTGGTTATCATTCACTGTGATTAACTCAAACGATCTGCCAACCACCATCATGACTGACTGATAAATGATAAAGTGAACTTCATAAAACAGTGAAAACATCTTCAGATGACTGCGAGATAAAAACGTGACACACGGATGAGATGCACTGATAAACAACTGGTAATGAATCAGTGATTAAAACCGTTTTCTGCTGGTGTAATAACAGATGTAATAACTCATCAGCAGAGTGTCGGTGTGATAAGAGCAGCAGTGAAACATCAGCGGTGAGAGTGAACTGACCCCTGAAGTGAATCTGCCTCTTATCTAATCTGCTGCGATTAAAAAGAGGCCAGTTGGCAGTCTTAAAGGTTCCTCAGTGTCTCTGATAGCAGCGTCTCTTCACTCCGCTGCAGCCTGTCAGGGGGGTAAAGGTCGCAGCGCCTGCCTCCACCCTCCGCACTGCTGATGCTGCTGCTGCTGCTGCAGGTGATAATAAACCAATCACAGGTTATCTACCTGCAGAGTGTCCAGGTGAACTGATGGACGCTTTGTTCCAACACAGCAGGAAGATAAAACTTCTAAATGTGAGGAGCAGCATGTGTGTCTTCACCAACACCATCGCACGTGGTTATATACACGCTTAAATCACACGTGGTTATCGTAAGTGCTGTATCGTAGGCAACTGGACTTGCTTGCGTCCAGTTGCCTACGATACAGCACTTACGATGACCATGACCTGGATGACTGAGAATCTTCACCAACACACGTGGTTATACAGTGTTGAATTACAGATCTTTATTTACAGATGTTAACATTTATTTCTATTATCACGAGGTGTGAAGTCGGAGGATTTTAGACAAACAGCATCACGTGTTTGTGATTTTAAACGTGTATCTGAGCAGTATTCAAAAACTCCATCTCCCATGATCCTCAGCTGCTGCTGGGAGCTGTAGGCATTAAAACCATGACGTGCTCAGATACTGAATGTGTTTCTGTCGTGTTGTTGATTCCTTTACTAAAACAGTCACTTCCTGTTTTGTTTCCTATCTGCAGGTCATTTTCCAAACAAAGCGATGCCGTCGGCCGGCACGCTGCCCTGGCTTCAGGGGATCCTCTGCAACGCCAACAACCCGTGCTTCAGGAGCCCGACGCCGGGCGAGTCTCCGGGCGTCGTAGGCAACTTCAACGACTCCATGTAAGAACACATGTCAGAGACTTTTATTCTGAAACAGTGTCTTATCTTTTATTTAGAAATTTACCTGTCTGGAAATAAGTTAAACAAAATCTGGAAAAATCAGTGACACTACAAACACTTACAGAGCACAGACGTGTCTCCTGCTCTCTGTCTGTTTTTAATTTTTTGTTTTCAGTTTCCTTCAGTGTTTCTGTCTGCAGCTTCTCCCCTCAGTCTTAATTACACACATATTTATCTAAATGTGACAGTTTGAAACAGCTCTGGTTCACTCATCATGCTCTCATTACTGTGTACTGTATATATGTATATATGTGTGTTTATATTCATGCAGTATAATTTATATGTAAACCACTTGATTTTGGGTTTTCTAGTGATTTTTGAACAGCTAAGGAGCATTTTTGGCACACCTGATCTTAACATTGAAAACAAAATGTGACCTTTTGAAACAACAGTTACTCGACGCAGTGATGCTGTTTTTAGAGAGTATTTTACAGAGGCTTCAAATGCGGCTCAGCCAATCACAATCAAGAACCAGAACTATCAGTCTTAAAACGGATATTTAACCACAAACTCTCTGATTCTGTGTTTCAGAATTTCTCGCCTGTTTTCGGACGCCAAGAAGATCCTCCTGTACAGTCAGAACGATAAAAACCTGGAGGGGTTCAAGGAACTCTCTCAGGCCCTGCACGTGCTGCAGGAGAGCCGATCAGGTAGGAACCAGGACCACTTAGAACCAGAATCAACCTGAACCAGAACCTGTCAGGACCAGAACCTGTCCTACATCAGGCTCAGAAAATTCAAGATAAAGTTGTGACTCCATTAAGTTTGTTTTGACTGCAGTTAAACTCACAGTTAGACGTGTACAGAGGCCCACGAGGGTCATATGGAAGGAAGACAGTTGAATATTAACTCTTCATGTCCTGCTGAAGATGTAAACTGTGCAGAGGGAGATTCAGGGGCAGGTTACACAAAACACCTTAAGTTTTTTCCTTAACTATGACATTTAAGGCTTAATTTATCCTTAGCTGAGAGACTTACACAGCTGCACAGAATCCCTTTAAAGGTTTCCTTAGTTAAGGAAAAACTCATTCACTGCATTAAAAGAGGTTTTACAGCGGTGGAAGTTTCCATGGAGACGGTTTGTTTCATTGGACTCGCGCTGTGGCGCCTGTTATCGTTGTCTCATAGTTTGATCGTGAAAAAATATCAGAAGAAAAGAAGACAAGAAAACCAAACTGGTCAGAGGAGGAGAGATTAAACTTCTGGAGGAATACAATAAGAGAAAGAACAAACGACAAAGTAAATCTGATCCTTAAATACAGGAAACAAAAAACGACTGTGATGAAAATGAATTCAGTCAAATCTAAAGTGTAAAATCAGAGGTGTCTCCGTCAGGTCCTCCTGCTCTCAGAACACTCTGCTCATTTAGCACCATAAACTCAGTCATGTTGCAGCTAAGATAGATCAGAGGTCCCTTAAGGTTTTTTTCTTTTTGCTTTGGTTGCTAAGGTCTTTTGTGCAACATTTCTTAAGTATAAGACAGAAACCAAAAATACTTAACTGCATTATGAGGAAACCTTAACTAGGACTTTAAGGAAATTCTTAACTTAAGGTGTTTTCTGCAGCTTTTAATAGACTCCAAAAACAGTCTGTGTGTACATTAATGTTTATCTTCTACCATCTGAAGACATTATTACTGACGGTGTGATGACAGGATCATTACTGCAGCAGGTCTGAAACAAACAGACAGGAAATAAAGACGAGATGAAGCGAACACAACAGAGAAGCTGATTAAAGGGGGATTTTGCAAGACACTAATTTAGTTTAAGGGACAGGTCGGATCTTTTGACGTGGGGTCGTGTGAGGTTTTTAGGCTTCTCCAAGCTGGAGGGTGCTGACTGACGTCTCCTGTAGGACTGTGGATAAACACCTCACACAACTGCACTGTAAAGATTATGATTTATCCCTGAAATAATACTCTTAAATTCTTGAGGTGAAACGTGATCATTTGTCATTATTGTTTGGTTTTTGTTCATTACAAACGTAACTATTAAAATAAGAGAGGAACACATAATCAAATGTGTTGAAGTAGTTGAGGTTCTCTTCAGTCAGGACGTTGAATCTTTTCTGCTGCAGTTTGAGCTCCTCAGATTTTCGGTTGTCCTCGTTCTCATGGCGGATTCTTCAGCCTCATTAAACACAAAGAATTTTCCTCCTTTGTGTGTTAATTTGCAGTTTTCTCTCTCTGTGGGGGGCGTTCCTTTCCTCTACCTGCTCCGACCTGCCGCCCCTCCTCCTCCTCCTCCTCCTCCTCCTCCTCCTCCTCCTCCTCCTCCTCCCTTTGATGAAGCTTAATTTCCTTTAATCACGCTGCGATGTGAGCGGGGGCGGGGAGGCGAGCTGCGGCAGGTTTACCTGGTGAAACCTTCTCAGGTGATCTCACTTGGTCAGAGTTCAGTGAAGCCGCTGCTGCTGCTGCAGCAGAACCAGAGACGTTAGAGCAGAACCAGGGATGTTAGAGCAGAACCAGAGACCTAAGAGCAGAACCAGAGACATTAGAGCAGAACCAGGGATGTTAGAGCAGAACCAGAGACGTTAGAGCAGAACCAGGGATGTTAGAGCAGAACCAGGGATGTTAGAGCAGAACCAGAGACCTTAGAGCAGAACCAGGGATGTTAGAGCAGAACCAGGGATGTTAGAGCAGAACCAGAGACCTTAGAGCAGAACCAGGGATGTTAGAGCAGAACCAGGGATGTTAGAGCAGAACCAGGGATGTTAGAGCAGAACCAGAGACGTTAGAGCAGAACCAGAGACCTTAGAGCAGAACCAGAGACCTTAGAGCAGAACCAGGGATGTTAGAGCAGAACCAGAGACGTTAGAGCAGAACCAGAGACGTTAGAGCAGAACCAGGGATGTTAGAGCAGAACCAGAGACGTTAGAGCAGAACCAGAGACGTTAGAGCAGAACCAGGGACGTTAGAGCAGAACCAGAGACGTTAGAGCAGAACCAGGGATGTTAGAGCAGAACCAGAGACGTTAGAGCAGAACCAGAGACGTTAGAGCAGAACCAGAGACGTTAGAGCAGAACCAGGGATGTTAGAGCAGAACCAGAGACCTTAGAGCAGAACCAGAGACGTTAGAGCAGAACCAGAGACGTTAGAGCAGAACCAGAGACCTTAGAGCAGAACCAGAGACCTTAGAGCAGAACCAGAGACGTTAGAGCAGAACCAGAGATGTTAGAGCAGAACCAGAGAACCAGAGACCTAAGAGCAGAACCAGGGATGTTAGAGCAGAACCAGAGACCTTAGAGCAGAACCAGAGACGTTAGAGCAGAACCAGAGACCTTAGAGCAGAACCAGAGACCTTAGAGCAGAACCAGAGACCTTAGAGCAGAACCAGAGACGTTAGAGCAGAACCAGAGACGTTAGAGCAGAACCAGAGACCTTAGAGCAGAACCAGGGATGTTAGAGCAGAACCAGAGACGTTAGAGCAGAACCAGAGACGTTAGAGCAGAACCAGAGACCTTAGAGCAGAACCAGAGACGTTAGAGCAGAACCAGAGACGTTAGAGCAGAACCAGAGACGTTAGAGCAGAACCAGAGACGTTAGAGCAGAACCAGAGACGTTAGAGCAGAACCAGAGACGTTAGAGCAGAACCAGGGATGTTAGAGCAGAACCAGGGATGTTAGAGCAGAACCAGAGACGTTAGAGCAGAACCAGAGACGTTAGAGCAGAACCAGGGATGTTAGAGCAGAACCAGGGATGTTAGAGCAGAACCAGAGACCTTAGAGCAGAACCAGAGACCTTAGAGCAGAACCAGAGACGTTAGAGCAGAACCAGGGATGTTAGAGCAGAACCAGAGACGTTAGAGCAGAACCAGAGACGTTAGAGCAGAACCAGGGATGTTAGAGCAGAACCAGAGACGTTAGAGCAGAACCAGGGATGTTAGAGCAGAACCAGAGACGTTAGAGCAGAACCAGGGATGTTAGAGCAGAACCAGAGACCTTAGAGCAGAACCAGAGACGTTAGAGCAGAACCAGAGACGTTAGAGCAGAACCAGGGATGTTAGAGCAGAACCAGGGATGTTAGAGCAGAACCAGAGACGTTAGAGCAGAACCAGAGACGTTAGAGCAGAACCAGAGACGTTAGAGCAGAACCAGAGACGTTAGAGCAGAACCAGACCTCAGCAGGTGACGGACGCTCAGCGTGTCGTCTCGCTTCACGTCGAGTCTTCACGCTGAGCGTCAGAGTTCAGACGAGTCTCTGTGGATGAAAACAGAGTTTGTTCAGCTGCAGTTTGTCCCACATTCACAGGGTCACAACTTATTAAGGTCTCCTCGTGGAAAAAGTTCATTTGTTCTGTCGGAGGAGTCCTGACCTGTCGATACACGACTGTTCAAACATCCCTCTGAGCAACAGCTGAATGAGAACAGGAGAAATCAGACACTGAAGCTGAGCTGAGTGTGTCGAGATAGAAACAGACACATGTTCCTGTCCAGTGTGACAGTGTCTCCCTCCAGGACGTCACAGCGTCTCTCAGGACTAAAGTGTCTGCATCACAGCAGCTTTTTACAAAAATAACGATGCTTGAGATATTTAGAGGTGTTTTTAGCTATGAAACTGTGAGCAGGTGAAATTTGCAAAAATAGTCATTTTTTAAATTAATTCTTAAAGAATGGAGGCGACTTGTTGTGGTCAGAGTAAACCTGAAGATTTATAGTAAACTAATGTTACAGCACAGGGTCTCATTGCTTTGTGTCACCGACACATTTCAGTCGTTCTGCAGATGTTTCTTTGTGGTTGAAAAGTTTCTGTCAGTGAACGTCGTCTGTGTTTCACCACAATAGTGATGAAGAGTTAAACCCTGTTTTAGTTTGTGCCGCACACGTCTGCGTCTTCACAACCAGAAACAAGCGGTGAGTTTGGGAACATGAAGAAAGGTCTGCACACTGTGGTTCCTGTGATGTTTGGAGCTGATGCTCCTGATGGATGTTGTTATCCTATTTTTAAGAGACACATCTTCCTCTTCTTCATCATCATCCTCACTATCACTATCTGACCTGTTGACAGTAGCTGAGTCATGAGATGATTCTGTGCGTCCCGTTCCTCTGTCTCCTCTCAGCTGTGTCCCGCCGCCACATTTTCTCCACTGATTCAAACGTCTCTAAAGAATCTGACGGAGGTAAAAAAACACAGGAAATTGAACCTGTTCTGAAACTTTTATTGACGGGAGAAAGTGTCAGACTCTGTGTGCAACAGCCTTCACACACTGGTGTATATCTAGTGTACATTTATAACATGCATTTGTTTATATTGGTTATAATGTAATTTGCTATTTGTGTGGCTATCATGTGACCAGAGCACATGTATCTAAAGATGGCGTCTTTATCTTAACAGCTCAGTCTGAAGAAGAGCGTCGGCTCCAAACTTCACCTGACGATGTGCAAATAAATCACAGTTGAGGGAGCGACAGTGTGCAGACCTGTTTCAGGTTTTTTGTTGTCGTCCTGCACCTTAAACAGTTTTTGGATGTTTGTGGTTGCCGTGCTTTTTTATGAATGTTGAAACTAAAAGGAAACGATAAAGATTGGTCAAAAAGAAAAGTCGTGGTGATTGGAGGAAATAGTGAAGTTGAGCAGAACTGACAAGGATTGGTTGAATTTTGGTTCAGTGTTGCGATGGCAGCTTCCTGGATGGTGGAGCGGATGAACAAACTGGAGTTAAGTTCAGCAAAACTCCTCTTCAGACGTCACAGTAGAAACAGAAGGTTAATGGAGGGTCAGCACTGAATCAGCTGAATCAGTTTAAACCTCTTCAGTCGAACCACCGAGACAGCCTGACAACAAATATTTGATATTTAGAGCCCAGTCGCTCTGTTGCTGTTCAGTGATGATCGAAGGTCACCCAGTTCTCTGTCGTGTCCCGAGACACTGTGGAGACGTCGACTCATCGACTCAACATCAATAAAACATCCGTCTGAATGATTCTGTTTTTATCTGTGTTCAAATCGAAGACAGACGTCGATGTAACAGCTGATTATAAACTCAGACGGTCTCACTGTGACCAAACAGAATGATTTCAGCGACTGTGTGGAAGCAGAGGAGAACATGTGCGTAGTTTAGTCCCGGGCAGGACGGAGCTGACAGCTGATTGGCTGAGAGTCTCCTGGAGTTTAATGAGAAGTAAATTCTCTGAGGAGTTCAGTGATTGAAGCCGACGTGTTGCTCTGTTGGAGCTCACAGAGGAAACTGTTGCTTATTTGACCAATCACATCAGTCAGAGCTGCTGATGTCAGACAGCTGACCCGTCACTAACACTGTTAGTCTGCTGGGATTGTCCCTGAGAGGCCTCCGTACCTCCAGTCAGTCAGTCTGCACGCTAGTTAATAATTCAGTGATTGCAGTTAATGCGTTTGATAAATATCATTTAATGAAAGACTGCAAGCACAGTTACTGTGAGGAACCAAAGAGACTCTGCAGGTCGAACCTTAAAGTTTAAAGACTTTTATTTTTGCTTCCATTTTTCACTGGTTTGAAATAAAGAACTCAAAAGAAATTCTTCTCTTATAAAATCCGTGTCAGTGAGCTCTTCTCCTCCAAGATGATCCATCCACCTCACAGGTGCATCATTGCTACACAGGTGTGTGTGGGATGGTCACAGTAAAATGTGAAGTCTGATCACAGTGACACAGATGGAGGACACACATCCAGCGTCTTCACCTGTGAGACCGTCTGAGACCAACAGCTGATGCAACAACTGGTTTGAACAACAAGGATTTCTGCACAAACCGTCAGAGTGAAGCTCGTCTGCAGCAGGAACAAACTTCAGTGGGCACCTGCTGGATGCTTTAGTGGCGTTTGCGACTTTGGAGAAGTGTTCCATCACAGATGAATCCTGGTTTACAGTGTGCTGGCCAGATGGCAGACGGCGTTCATGGCGTCATGCGTGCAAGTCGTTTGCTAATGTCAGCGTTGTCAACAGAGTGTCCCATGGTGGAGGTGGCGTTATGGTACGGCTCTGGAATAGAGGTGCATTATATTGATGTCACAGAGGTACAGTGACCAGATCCTGAGACTCTTCGTCGTGCCGTCTGTCCACTATCATGACGCCATGTTGCAGCCTGATGATGCACCACGAGGCTCCATGTCACAGGAAGCTGAAACATGCCAGTTGTTTCTCGGCCTGCAGACGTCACCCACTGAGCACGTCTGTGACGCTCTGGATCGGCGTGTCCGACAGCGTGTTCCACTTCCTGCCAACATCCAGCAGCTTCACACGGCCTGATGGACTCTGTGCGACGGAGACGTGGCGCCCTGCGTGATGTCACAGCAGATACTGACTGATTCAGAGCCTTTCTGTAGAGCTGCTGCTGTCACGTCCTGATAAATGTCTTCACAAGATCAGACATCACGTTTTACTGAGACCGTGCAACACACACCTGTGTGACATCACACACACCTGTCAGGAGGATGGATCATCTCACTGACACCGATTTTAAAACAGACAAATATCTGTTGAGTCTCAACTCTTTGACTCAAATCAGTAAAAAAGGAAGCAAAAACAAACATGTTTACATTTCTGTCCAATGCCTTGAATTGATGTTTTGTTTGATTTAAACACATGAAACTGAGCGTGTTGACTGACGAACACTTTGTCTCAAGTTGCCTGTTTAAACCTGCAGAGGAAGAAGAAAAGACCTGCGGGGGCGATGAGGAGGGGACAGAGGGGGGTTTGTCCAAATGAAATGTGAACAGCCGACATGATGCAGGTTTCTTCCTCTGCTTTCTTCCTCACCTGAGTGGAAAGTTTGTCCTGCAGACATGTGACAACACGCAGCTGACGTCTGTTTGTAAAACTTAAACAGAAGCTCTTTACACTGAGATCCTGCTGTAGAGACGCCACGAGGAACATCCATCACACTGCTCAGTGTGGGATTACAGAGAGCATGCAGGCGTTCCAGAATCCAAAGAGGCGTGACATGTAACACAACAGCATCAGCCTCTAGTGTGACATATAACATACGTGTCAGCAGCTCTTTATAAACAATAACAATGACATCACATGTCAATAACAATCATTTAGCGTCCCTGTTATATGGCGGCTGATCTCATCCTCTGCTCGGAGGGTAAAGAGCTCCTGGACCTCACTGTTTGAGTTAGCCGCTAACTGCTAACAGCTGCTTTTTAAATCTCCCAGCTGTTTGCCGCACATACAGTACAGGCCAAAAGTTTGGACACACCTTCTCATTCAATGCGTTTTCTTTATTTTCATGACTATTTACATTGTAGATTCTCACTGAAGGCATCAAAACTATGAATGAACACATGTGGAGTTATGTACTTAACAAAAAAGGTGAAATAACTGAAAACATGTTTTATATTCTAGTTTCTTCAAAATAGCCACCCTTTGCTCTGATTACTGCTTTGCACACTCTTGGCATTCTCTCCATGAGCTTCAAGAGGTAGTCACCTGAAATGGTTTTCCAACAGTCTTGAAGGAGTTCCCAGAGGTGTTTAGCACTTGTTGGCCCCTTTGCCTTCACTCTGCGGTCCAGCTCACCCCAAACCATCTCCATTGGGTTCAGGTCCGGTGACTGTGGAGGCCAGGTCATCTGCCGCAGCACTCCATCACTCTCCTTCTTGGTCAAATAGCCCTTACACAGCCTGGAGGTGTGTTTGGGGTCATTGTCCTGTTGAAAAATAAATGATGGTCCAACTAAACGCAAACCGGATGGGATGGCATGTCGCTGCAGGATGCTGTGGTAGCCATGCTGGTTCAGTGTGCCTTCAATTTTGAATAAATCCCCAACAGTGTCACCAGCAAAACACCCCCACACCATCACACCTCCTCCTCCATGCTTCACAGTGGGAACCAGGCATGTGGAATCCATCCGTTCACCTTTTCTGCGTCTCACAAAGACACGGCGGTTGGAACCAAAGATCTCAAATTTGGACTCATCAGACCAAAGCACAGATTTCCACTGGTCTAATGTCCATTCCTTGTGTTTCTTGGCCCAAACAAATCTCTTCTGCTTGTTGCCTCTCCTTAGCAGTGGTTTCCTAGCAGCTATTTGACCATGAAGGCCTGATTCGCGCAGTCTCCTCTTAACAGTTGTTCTAGAGATGGGTCTGCTGCTAGAACTCTGTGTGGCATTCATCTGGTCTCTGAATTGAATGAGAAGGTGTGTCCAAACTTTTGGCCTGTACTGTATACATGTTGTCAAAACATCACGCTCGTCCTGTCAGCTGTCTGTTTGACACAGACGTCACTTCAGTTCTGTTTCTACGTCCACTGTCGGCATCACGGTGAGACATCTCTGTCGTCCTGTTCCATGATCGTACCTCTTATACAGAACGGTGAGGCGCCATAATGGCGTCACATTTCCACCTTGAGCGGGCAGCGTAAAGGTGAAAAACTTCACTTGCTCATTTATAGATAGATTCGCTCCCAGGATGCCAAATAAGGTCATCACTTCCTCTGACAGTCCCGTAGCGTCAGGTGTGTCTCACGTGTAGCCACAGGTAGGAGGAGAAGCAGGAGGTGAAAGAGGAGCAGGAGGGGAGTAGTAGTAGGAGAAGCAGGGTGAGAAGGAGGAGGAGGAGGGGGAGGAAGCATCAGGTTTCTGATGTTCTTTGTGTTTTTTGTTTTTCAGGATTCAAGTTGAGGCATTTCCTGCAGGATAACGAGACCCTGTCTACGTTCCTGCAGAGGGACGCCTCGCTCTCTGAACACGCCGTCCAACAGATTAAAGATGCCGACGTCAACCTGGAGAAGGTGAGGACACCTTCTGCACGTGCTCAGTGTGAGCACAGAGTCAACATGAGGAAAGCTTGATGCTTCGTGACGACATGAAACAGAAACACTGAGAACATTTAACAGACGTCAGGACGTGAACTCAGACTTCAGAAAAGTTAAACTGAACTTTTATTTTCTAATAATAACTAATGTGACCTTTGACCCTCCTGTCTTGTCGTCTGTTTCAGGTCCTCTTGAAAGGTTTTGGGGTCCACCTGAGGGACATGTGTCCCAGGAAGGCGGGGAGGCGGAGCGTGGAGGACTTTGTGACAATCTCAGACCAACAGGTGTTGACGCAGGTACAGGATGTCATCTGTCAGGCCACGCCCACCTGGCTGAACCACGCTGAGGAGCACTTCCTGAACAACCTGGACTTCCTGAAACCCATCAAGGTAAGAACTCACCTGCTGACGGGCCTCAGGTCACATGACAGAGCTCTGATTGGTGGAGACGTCTGTAAACACAAACAACTCAAGGTCCTCTTACTGGATTCTTCCTGAGCTTTCAGCTGTTTCTGAGTCAGAGTCTGATTCTACTGAAATGTTTTTACTTTCACACGTCCTCTGATAAATACAGAACAGTCCCTGAATGAAGGAGGTGTGTGTGTGTGTGTGTGTGTGTGTGTGTGTGTGTGTGTGTGTAACATTTAAACAAACACTTCAGATACGTTGGAGCATCAGTAGTTCTTTTACGTCGTACTTTTTAATTGTATTTGTTGTGTTTTCTGTGAAACATTTTCACCTGGTGACACAGTGAAGGTGTGTTAGGTGTGTACTTGGAGTGTATGTTTTCAGTGTGTGTAGGAGTTGGAGGCGTGTCCCGGCCTGTCTCTCTCTACAGTCTCAGTTTTCGTAGCCCGGAGAAATGTTCTTCTGTCAGGAGGCGTTCAGGGTTTGAAAGCGAGCTGCACGTCAGCGAGGCGTCGTTTCTTTTGTCCGCTGAAATCTACGAGCTGCTGACTGACTGTGTGAAACCAACTCAAACTGTCCTCTGGGTCTCTGTCTCGACTCTGCGTTCCCACGGCAACAGAGAGGGAAATCCTTAAAATCCTCCAGTGGGAGAAAATCCTGCAGTTTGTAGTTTCAGTGAAGTTAAAGGAGGATCAGGTTCAAATGTTCCCAATGTGCCGAGTTTAACCAGCGGTGGAGCCACAGAACAGACTTCAGTTATTATCTGAGTAAAGTGTCTGATAGTTACTGCCCCGAAGAAACAAAAGTTATTTTATGACATTAAATGTAATTAAAAGTAAAAGTAAGTAAATGCTGTTAATAAAAATAATCAGTCAGAATTCTGAAGATTATAAAGTTTATTTCCTCTCAACACGTTCAACACCTTAAAATATGGAGCGCACAAGTCACCTGAAGAAACAACAGGTCTTTTCTCTACTTTAAGGATTCAAAGAACAAAATCCTTTTTTCCTTCCCTCCTACTCCTCCATTCATCGGTCCCTCCCTCCTTCCCTCTGTCCTTCCCTCCTCCCTCCCTCCTTTCCTCCTATTTTATAGGAAGTCACTAATATTTTCATGGTTAATGTGTCAGAGTAAAAGTGAAAGTTAACAGAAAAATATAAACTCAGGTAAAGTACAGAAAATAAAATTCTCAAGCACCATAGCAAAGTGTTATTACTTTATTATATTACACCACTCAGAGTAACTGCTGATCAGTAATGATTTATAATATAATATAATTCTACAGTACAATCAGGACTGAACACAAAGTCGTTCACAAACATTAAATCATTTGAATGAATTAAAATAAACTTGTTACTTGTGATACAAAACTTACTGAGTACATTCACTCAGGTATTGTGTTTAAATACAAGTTTAAGATACTTTTTCTTGAGTATTTCTGTTTTCTGCAACTTTATACTTTAACTCTGAGGCACTGATTTATCAGCTGAACATCGACCGATATTCTCCTTCTCTCTGTGAATAAGGTGACATCACTGATGGAGGTGGACGATGATTTCTGTGTCTCAGAATAAAAAGCAGGAACCAAAACTAACGTCATCCCGTCGTCCCAGGGACTTTAGAAAACATGTGTAAGACAATGAGAAATCTTCCCTGAGACGTCGTTAACTCACTGTCGATGCATCAGGAGTGCAAAATATTGTTTCCAGGATAATGACATGTTTGGGACGACAAATCTGTGTTCAGGTCTGCAGCAGGAGAGACAGTTAGTGTCATGACAGGATTCATCTTTTAAAATAGTTATTTTTGTAGAGTAGATTTTGTTGTTTCCCTGCCATAAAAGAGGGAATAAATAACAACAAAAACAAAATAAAGAATCGTATAAACACATCAGTAATGGCCCAGAATTTTAAAATCAGTGTGTTCCTACTTTGCACTGCACATTTATCTGACAGATTTATTTGCTTCACAGATTCAGAGTGTTGATACAAAACATCAATCAATAATCAATGATGGTGTGTTGTTAGTGATGAAGCTACCCAGCAGGATACAGAGTGGTTAAAATGATCTCCTTCTTCACAAGCTGCAACATTAAACTGATCAGCACAGTAATGCATCAGTTATTATGACGTAATAATTAAGTTTTTTACTTTTGACACTTTGATGTTTTGCCTTTTGTTCTTTAACTGAAGTGAGATCATGATGCAGGACGTACACAGAGTATTTCTGCTTTTAACTTTCTGTTTGACTCCAGTTATGAGACGTCACGTAGTGCAGTCAGGAAATATAAAACATGATGTCCAGACGTTGCTCAGATGAGCTGTAATCACGTTCACTTCATCAGGATCAAATGTTTAATCAAGTCTTTGTCAGAGAAATTAAAAATACTTTAAAAATGAAAATAATCTGACTGTGAAGTAAAGTGTCTGTTTAATGTTATAGTTCAGTGAATCATTCACACTGAGGCTGGAAACTAAAAATGTGTCTTTGTGTCTCTCAGAGGGACGTGAGGTCCGACCCTGAGGCCGTCAAACTGGTTGCCATGGCGACCAACAACCTCCTGGACAGCCTGAGTTCACTGGCAGTGGAGGTAAGAAACACACCTTGTCCCCTCTGCGAGGACAGACTTGTCCTGTCTCCAGCAGCAGACTGGGTTCAGTGGGTTTACTTGGCAGGTCCGAGTGTCTCTCAGAGTCTTTGTGTCCAGATAAAAGAGACAGATGAGCTGCAGCTGAACAAAGACTCACAGCAGGTTTTCACTTCACAGTCTGAACAAACAACAAACACTCTGCGTCTCGCTCAGTGTCCTGCTCAGTGTCCCGTTCAGCGTCTCGCTGTCCCGCTCAGCGTCTCACTCAGTGTCCCGCTGAGACGCTGAGGACTGCAGGTGGCTGCTTAGAGCTGATAGCGGCCATGTTGGAGGTCACAGCAACACTGAGGAGACTCGTCATGCTGAACTAAAGCTAGTTCAAGCTAAACCTCAGGTCCTGCAGCTCAACTATTAATAGCTAGTGTTTATGTTTGTGTGTTATGTGTATATATATGTACATAAACACTTGATACATACATACCATATCATTATATATGTGTGTGTGTGTGTGTGTGTGTGTGTGTGTGGTGTATAGATGAATGGATATATAAAGATATAATTTACACACACATAATGATCAGCTGAAACATTAAACCACAGATGCCTGAAGTGAAAAACACTAATATTGATCATGTTGTCAGCAGTGTAGAGAATAAAGAGTAAAGTTCAGGCAGAGTGACCCAGTTAGTTCTTTCACCCCGAGGTTATCATGCACACACACACACACACACACACACACACACACACACACACACACACACACACACTTTGGGCTAAATTGAAAACATGTGACTGCTGTGTTTTGTTTGGTTTATGTAGATGCTGAGTCAGAAACAGGGTGTGTGTGTGTGTGTGTGTGTGTGTTATATAAGTTCATAGGCCTTTAATTTACAGGGTGCAGTGACAAACAGTCATATTGGTCTTTAAATCCAAACAGTTTTTCTTTCTTGTCTTTATGAACTTTATTGTGAAATCCTTGTTTTCATAAAGAAGTGACTGTGACACCTCAGACCTTGTTTGTCCCGCTGAACTGAGTCTCAGGTCAACATGTCTAGTACGAGCTTTTCACATAAACACAGGAACGTAAACACTTCTCATATGATCAGTAATGTTCAATAACACACTGGTAACTGGAGGATGGAGCGCAGAGTGTTTCTGTTTGTTACCTTCATGCAGACTTTGCACATATTTTGGATTTAATAAGTTAATAATTATCATTGTGTGAAAATTTGCACACCGTCACTCTGAGACTGGGTGTAGTTACTGTGACGCCCTCCACCCATCACAGTCAGCATGTATGTCCTAAACACTTCAGCACAGTGATGTCACACTGATGGGAAAACTACACAGTATGCTCCTTTAAATAAATCACCTTTCCCTCTGATATGTGACAGTTTCACTTCTGCTGAAGTTTCAGTGTCGACCTACAGTAACCTCGGCCTCTTCCTCTTCCTCCTGAAGCTGACTCATCAGTCTGTGTGAACCTGCACAACCCGTCACTTTTACCCTACTTTGACTTACTGGATATCAGAGGAGCAAAAATACTGAGGTCCCTTACTGCAGGAAAAACACACTGTGGACACGCTGTGGACACACTGTGGACACACTGTGGACACACTGTGGACACGCTGTGGACACACGCCACCAGGAGTCCTGCAGTCAGAAAGTGTCACCAGTTAAATTAAGTTAAAGTTTGGATCATATGACGTGATGGAAAGTCCCCAAATCTGTTTTACTGTAACGATAAATGTGGTAATATTTATTAACTACCTCTTTAATGCAGTGTTACTGGTGACAGTGATACACACAGTACATACACAGTGATACACACTGTTTCACACACAGTACACACACGTGTGTGCTGTTGTGTGAAAAACATCTTACAGTTTCAGTTATTCAGAGATTCTTGTTGTTTTCTGATAATAAATGTCTCAACACTTGAGAACATGATGACGAGAAATGAGGTGGAAAAATTCAGTAAACATAAAAAGACATGAATTTGTTGAAGTCATCACATTAAAAACAGGAAGTCACAGGAGGCTTCACCTCGCTGTCAGCGGTTATTTAGTTGAGCAGACGTCAGATTTTTTTCTAGAATAATGATTCATGTTGATGACAGAGCGCCATCTTGAAACCGCTGAAAGTTCTTTTCTGTTTGTTCTAACTGTGACATCAGACACTGAACCTGCCGCTGTGAACACTGTGAACATGAGGTGTTGTCTGGGAGGTGTAGTTACAGCTTGTCACTGAACTGTAACATTGAAAGGAGCTGAGGTGCAAATTAGAGTAAAATCCTCTGAAGGTGTTTGATATTTTAGTCTCATATGTGAAGCTCGTCTTCACCAAAAAGTTCTTTCCCAATCCGAAAGTCCCAGGTGCTCCTCAGGAAACGTCCAGCTGGGAGCGTCAGAGAGCGCTTTTAAGGCATCAATACAGCATCCACCCTAGCAACCACCTGGTAGTGCCATAGCAACCACCTGCCAGTGCCATATCAACCACCTGCCAGTGCCCTAGCAACCAGCTGGTAGTGCCTTAGCAACAACCTGGTAGTGCCATAGCAACCACCTGCCAGTGCCATATCAACCACCTGCCAGTGCCCTAGCAACCAGCTGGTAGTGCCTTAGCAACCACCTGGTAGTGCCATAGCAACCATCTGCCAGTACCCTAGCAACCACCTGGTAGTGCCATAGCAACCACCTGGTAGTGCCTTAGCAACCACTTGCCAGTACCCTAGCAACCAGCTGGTAGTGCCTTAGCAACCACCTGGTAGTGCCATAGCAACCATCTGCCAGTACCCTAGCAACCACCTGGTAGTGCCATAGCAACCACCTGCCAGTGCCTTAGCAACCACCTGCCAGTGCCATAGCAACCACTTGCCAGTACCCTAGCAACCAACTGGTAGTGCCTTAGCAACCACCTGGTAGTGCCATAGCAACCTTCTGCCAGTACCCTAGCAACCACCTGGTAGTGCCATAGCAACCACCTGCCAGTACCCTAGCAACCACCTGGTAGTGCCATAGCAACCACCTGCCAGTACCCTAGCAACCACCTGGTAGTGCCATAGCAACCAGTCTAACCAGTGTTGCTCTGTGTTCTGTGCAGTTGGCTGGAATGAAGAGCTGGGTCGACCTGAGGGATGAGATCATCTTCCTGACACACAACGCCACGTCGTCACCCAGCACCATGTACCAGGCGGTCTCCAGGATCGTGTGCGGTCACCCTGAAGGCGGCGGCCTGCAGATTAAATCCCTGAACTGGTACGAGGACAGCAACTACAAGGCTTTGTTCGGAAACCACAACAGCAGCGAGGACGAGACCCTGTCGCTCTACGACAACTCCTCCAGTGAGTCCAGCTTCATACTGGGGGTGTTTGTACTGGTGTGAAGATGTAACAGGATCTGGAACCAGTGCTGCTGCTGACATCCCATCATAACTTAACGTATCCTCTGTTTCTTTTATTTGTGTGTGTTCAGCTCCGTACTGTAACAGCCTGGTGAAGAACATGGACTCGAACCCGATGTCGCGGATGATCTGGCAGGCCCTGAAGCCTCTGCTGATGGGGAAGATCCTGTACACTCCTCACACCCCCGCCACCCAGAGAGTCATCCACGAGGTATGACATCACTTCCTGCCTCCTCACGTCCTGCAGGTTTCGCATTCTGTCTCACCTGTATGTCTGTGTCTGTGGTGCGTTCAGATGAACCGGACCTTCCAGGAGCTCGGTGTGTTCAGGGACCTCGGCGGGATGTGGGAGGAGATGAGACCCAAAGTCTGGCACTTCATGGAGAACAGCGAGCAGATGGATCTGATCAGGGTACACGATATTCTTTGGTCTTATTTCTTATTCCTCACTCTTTATTTTGTTCTTCATTCATCTTCACTCTTTAGTCTTCTTTACTTTATTTTTTATATTTATAGTTATAAATAGTTTCATCATGTTGATCAGTGGTCATCTGTCATCTCTATAGTTCATAACATAAACACATAATAATATAAAGTCTATTTCACATCTGTAAATGTCTGCAGTGTTAATTTATATTCAGTAGTTTCAGTGTCTCTGAACAGTCAAAATGTTTCAGTAACTTTTGTCTTCAGCTGATTAATAAAATCAAATCCTGATCTGTCGTTCAGACTCTGCTGAAGAACAACGCCACTGCCAGCTTCTTCCACGCTCAGCTGGCCGACACCGACTGGACCGTGGCTGACATCTCCAACTTCCTGTCCAAAAAGGCGGGACAAGCCCGGGACGGCACCCTCACCTGGAGGGAGGTGTTCAACGAGACTGACCAAGCCATCATGAGTATCTCCCGCTTCATGGAGGTCAGTGTCCACAGCCACAACACACCTGCAGACATTTTGTTTTATTCATGCACAAAGGTGTGGGTTTGTTTTCAGTACTTGTGAGGACACAGACCTGACAGCTCACTGACACTGTGGGGACCGTATACGTGCTCCTGTACAGGCAAATTTTTACCTGCTGCTGCTTTAGATTACTTTGATTTAAATGTAACGATGACTGCGTTATCAGTACCACTGATCAGATGGGTTGTGTGGACCCTGCTGTGACCTGACATCAGTGTTTGTGTGTGTGTGTGTGTGTGTGTGTGTGTGTGTTTTAGTGTGTGAACCTGGACAAACTGGAGCCGGTCTCCACTGAGGAGCGATTGGTCAACCAGTCCATGGTGCTGCTGGAGGACAGGAAGTTCTGGGCAGGGATCGTTTTCCCGGACGTCGACCCCAACTCCACTGAGCTGCCGGCCAAACTCAACTACAAGATCCGCATGGACATCGACAACGTGGAGAGGACCAATAAGATCAAAGACGCGTAAGAACACACACACGCACACAGATGAAAGTGTTCCTGTTCCTGAACGGTGTGAACGTCCTCAGCGGCCCTGAAATTACTACAATAAAAACAACACACAGTGTGAGAGGTGTGTTTGTTTACAGTCATTGTGGGGACTTATCTCCCATGTAAGGACAAACAACAGGTCCCCACAACGTAGACTGTGTAATTTGAAAAGAACATATGGTCAGCTTTTCAGTAAATCCTCCTCTTCTCTTTCTCTGTACGCTGAATATGAAGTTACAGGCAGAAGCTGGCTGTCTTAGCTTAGCATAAAGACTGGAAACAGGAGGGAAACAACTAGCATTGCTCCGTCCAAAAAGGATTTCCCCAGATGTCGTTCCTTTTAAACTTAGGTACTTTTTTTTGAGCTGCAGGTAATCCCCCTTAACCTTCATCCATCCGTTGTCTCTTCAGGTACTGGGACCCCGGTCCTCGTGCTGACCCCTTTGAGGACATGCGGTACATCTGGGGCGGGTTCACATACCTGCAGGATGTTATTGAGCATGGCATTATCCGAGCCATGACGGGCACCAAGGAGAAGACGGGTGTCTACATCCAGCAGATGCCGTATCCCTGCTACGTAGACGACATGTAAGAATGTTGACGACATGTTGCAGCTCTGCTCGTGTCACCGCTCTGTCTCCTAACATGTCCTCCATGTCTGTCCTGTCTCAGCTTCCTGCGTGTGATGAGCCGCTCCATGCCTCTCTTCATGACTCTGGCCTGGATGTACTCGGTGGCGATCATCCTGAAGAGCGTGGTGTATGAGAAGGAGGCGCGGCTGAAGGAGACCATGAGGATTATGGGATTGAATAACGGCATCTTGTGGTTCAGCTGGTTCATCAGCAGCCTGATTCCTCTCCTGGTCAGCGCCGGGTTGCTGGTGCTGCTGCTCAAGGTGACCATGACACACGTCAACACATAATGACATAATATCACTTTCATTTGTCCCAAAGTGAACTCTGTGATGTCACAGGTTCCTGTCAGCTGACCTCTGTTATTAATCTAATGTGACTGTTCTGAACTCGCTCTGTCCGCCTACAGAAGGGGAACCTGCTGCCCTACAGTGACCCCGGTGTGGTCTTCCTCTTCCTGGGGTCCTTCGCCGTGGTAACCATCATGCAGTGCTTCCTCCTCAGCACCGCGTTTGCCCGTGCTAACCTGGCCGCCGCCTGTGGAGGAATCATCTACTTCACCCTCTACCTGCCCTACGTGCTCTGCGTCGCCTGGCAGGACTACATCGGCTTCGGAGCCAAAGTCTTCGCTGTAAGACCGCCGCACTGAGACAAGTTTGTTGTTGCTGTGTTGTTATTGGACAGAGTGAGTCACATGTCCTCCCCCTCTGCAGAGCTTCCTGTCCCCCGTGGCGTTCGGGTTCGGCTGTGAGTACTTCGCCTTGTTCGAGGAGCAGGGAGTCGGCATTCAGTGGAAGAACCTGGTGTCGAGTCCTCTGGAGGAGGACGACTTCAGCCTCCGCACCGCCATCATCATGATGTACTTTGACTCCTTCCTGTACGGAGTCCTCACCTGGTACATCGAGGCCGTGTTTCCAGGTGAGAGCTAACACGAGAAGCAGAAGGTGTCTCGCTAAAGCAGCAAGTCTCTTTGATTCAGCCTCTTTTCTCATCAGACAGAGATTACATTTTTAGTTTTACTGAGGTTTATTCACCGTGTGTCTCAGGTCAGTACGGGATCCCTCGGCCCTGGTATTTCCCCTTCACCAAGTCCTACTGGTTTGGAGAGAAAGACAGGAAGTCCAGCAAAGTCCCTCTGAGCCGGAAAGGAAACTCAGAAGGTGAGACTGCCGTAACTGAGAGTAACCGCTTGGTGGCGATACAGCTGCTGTAACAGAAATATTTATATCTGTAATCAGAATGGAAAAAAACAAAATATATATTCTAAATATAATCTACAAGACTTTTACTCTGAAAGAGACTTCCTGAACAGAGGTGATGTGTGTTTTTCCAGCTGTGTGTATCGAGGAGGAGCCGACTCACCTGGAGCCTGGCGTCTACATCGAGAACCTGGTGAAGGTTTATCGTCACGGGAAGAAGCTGGCGGTGGACGGACTGACGCTCGGCTTCTATGAGGGACAAATCACCTCCTTCCTGGGACACAACGGAGCCGGAAAAACCACCACCATGTGAGTCAAAGACCAGATCAACCAGGACAGGGACGGGGGCGGGGACTGTTAGTGATACAGGTACAGATTCAGTATGTTTATCTCGCCTGCAGGTCCATCCTGACGGGTCTGTTCCCTCCGACCTCTGGCACCGCCTACATCCTGGGCCGAGACATTCGGACCGAGCTGAGCGCCATCAGACAGAGTCTGGGAGTCTGTCCTCAACACAACGTCCTCTTCAGCATGTGAGTCCTCCATCATGACGCTGGACTGTCAGCGGTCTGTCGGTGTGTGTTCGAGCTGGAGGTTTCACTGCGTTTAATGTAATCGTCCCTGTGTTTATGCTCCCCCTGCAGGCTGACGGTGGAGGAGCACATCTGGTTCTACGGCCGGCTCAAAGGTCTGTCAGAGCAGCAGGTCAAAGGTGAGATCGAGCAGATCCTGCAGGACACCGGGCTGCCGCACAAACGCACCTCCAGGACCAGTGCGCTGTCCGGCGGCATGCAGAGGAAACTGTCTGTGGCTCTGGCCTTCGTCGGGGGCTCAAAGGTTGTGATCCTTGACGAGCCCACGGCCGGCGTCGACCCCTACGCCCGCAGAGGGATCTGGGATCTGCTGCTGAAGTACCGACAGGGTGAGTGGTCTTGATTGGTCGGTTTAATCACTGATGTTAAGGTACAGCCAGGCTGTGATTTAACTTCCTGTCTCCTGTCAGGCCGGACCATCATCCTGTCCACACACCACATGGACGAGGCGGACATCCTGGGCGACCGGATCGCCATCATCTCCCATGGGAAGTTGTGTTGCGTGGGCTCGTCTCTGTACCTGAAGAACCAGCTGGGGACCGGTTACTACCTGACGCTGGTGAAGAAGGAGCCGGAGCCGTCGCTCAGCTCCTGCAGGAACTCATCCAGCACCGTGTCCTTCACCAAGAAGGTCTGCGCCTCACAAACACAAAGTTTACATCACTGGACAGTGTCTCACTGTCTCAGTGTCTCAGTACAGAGTGACAGAAGATACCAGGTTATCTGCAGCCGGTATCAGTACTCAGTACAGTTTGTGCACTGTGTTTCAGGAGGAGGAGTGCGCCTCGGTCAGCAGCAGTGACGCAGGACTCGGCAGCGATCATGAAAGTGAGGCCGCTACCATCGGTGAGCTCTCTGTTCCTGCAGAGCGTTTGATCTGTTCACCTTCAGGTGGATCTGATCTGTGTCTCACGTCTCCGTCCTCAGAGAACGGCCCCGCAGCATCCATCTGCGACGTCCCCTTCGTGCCTCCCGATGTCTCCCTGGTCTCGAGTCTGATCCTGTGTCACGTCCCAGCTGCCCGCCTGGTGGAGGACCTCGGACACGAGCTGACCTACGTCCTGCCGTACAGCGCCGCCAAGGATGGAGCCTTCGTGGAGCTCTTCAAAGACTTGGACCAGAAGCTGCCCGACCTCGGCATCTCCAGCTACGGAGTGTCCGACACCACGCTGGAGGAGGTGACGTGGCTCCATCAAACAAACATTATAACCAAGAGAACACAAACACGTTCAGCTGATGATTGTTAACAAATATTAATGATCTCAAACGAGAAGCAGCTGTTTGTTTGTGACTGTGTCATTATTCTAACATCCGCTTTTATAGGAGAATTAACAGTCAATACATTTTTAATTTATAAGGTAAAACATTTATTTCATTGTGAGTAGAGACCAGAGACTGACCTCTGGTGGTGGGAGCTGTGAACTACAAACAATGAGTTCAATACAAAGAGCAGCGTCTGGATTCATGACGGGATTGAAAATCATACCGTTGCGATTTCTAAAAACCCTCATACACTGTAATACTGTGATACCGCCCGGGCCTAACTTTCAATAAATCTTCTTTTGCTTTTTTCCCTGAAAATTCAGTTAAATGTTCTCAACATTTTGATGAAAACCAAACTAATATCTGACCATATCCAAGATACACGATGTTCTGTACAGAAGATAAAAGATAACTCACATGAAAACATGCTGTGGAGGAATAAACTGGACAATATCCGAACAAATGTCGACCACACATTTCACAAAGAGATAAAAAATACAGGCGTGATTAAATACAGTCGAACAAACAGTCATAAACAAGACAATGTAAATAAAGATTGATAAAATCAATAATACAACATCATATCATTAGTGTATTATGTATGATATATAATATAAAGAAACTGCAGTCGACAGAACTGCAACAAATAAACATCTGAGGGGAAAAATAAGCATTAAATAGATCATAAAACAGGTTAGTAAAATAATCTAAATGTTTTGCGTTGTAGATTTTCCTGAAGGTGGCTGAAGATAACGGAGTCGACACCGAAGTGCCCTCAGGTGAGTGGTGACCTCTGACCTCTGACTGGTGTCTTTTCAAAATAAGTCGTCTTCACTGCACCATGACGTGTTAAAGATAATGTGAAATGTGTGTGTGTGTGTGTGTGTGTGTGTGTGTGTTCAGATGGAACACTTCCTGTGCAGAGGAGGAGGAGGACTCACGCCTTCGGTGGAGGAGACCATCAGAGCTGCCTGAGACCTTTAACAGAGGACGACAACAACGACTGCAACGAGTCTGACGGAGATCCTGGTAAGGACACACACACACACACACACACACACACACACACACACACAGGAGGAGACCTCTGTGCTGATGGCGTCAGAGCCGTGGACTATGATTATTCTGAGCAGCACACATGAGAATCAAATACAATATATTTCTCATTATTTTTCCCTGATGGTCCGAAGAAGTTGCTAAATCAAGCAAGACAGTTGCCAGCTTTACAACACTGGTGCCCGTGTGCAAGCCAGAAATGATGTAATCATATATTTTGTGTAAAGTCTCCGCAAGCTGTCAATCATCATCTCACACACTTAGATAAGCAGCTGTGATTGGCCCGACAGGTCAGCTGCTCTGAACCAGACTCACCTGCAGAGCAAATAAAACATGAGCTGCAGGTTCGTCTGGATCTCAGGGTCCAGTCGATCACAAACTCCACATCAGCAACATTTTGATGGTTTATCATGTGACCTGTGTGACATCATGTGACCTGTGTGCCATCATGTGACCTCTCAGAGTGCCGGGAGACGGACTGGTTGAACTGTACCGACGGTAAAGGATCGTATCAGGTGAGCGGCTGGACTCTGAAGAGGCAGCAGTTTGTGGCTCTGATGTGGAAACGATTTCTGTACGCTCGACGCTCCAGGAAGGGCTTCTTCGCTCAGGTATGCCGACACCTGCTCAAATATCTCATATACA
Source organism: Epinephelus fuscoguttatus (assembly GCF_011397635.1). NCBI lineage: Eukaryota > Metazoa > Chordata > Actinopteri > Perciformes > Serranidae > Epinephelus > Epinephelus fuscoguttatus. Next base: position 1,336,225 of record NC_064760.1, on the reverse strand, counting down.
TGGTTATGATTTTATATATCTGTTGGTGTTTCCTATTATTGTTTAGGCTATAATTGTTTTCATCATTATGAACTTCCTGTTGACACCGTTTTTTCTGCAGATTGTTCTTCCTGCCGTGTTCGTGTGCATCGCTCTGGTCTTCAGTCTCATCGTCCCTCCGTTTGGAAAGTATCCCAGTCTGGAGCTGCAGCCGTGGATGTACGAGGACCAGGTCACCTTCGTCAGGTACACACACTGTTACACGCTGCACTAAACCAAGATGTTAATGTGAGTAAATACATAGAGTGTAATGTTAAATGTTGTTTGTGTGTCAGTGACGACGCCCCCGGAGACGCCAACATGCAGAAGTTATTGAACTCTCTACTGGACGCTCCGGGCTTCGGGACGCGCTGCATGGACGGACATCCCATCCCGTAAGATTTTGATCTTTTAAAATATGTTTTTATTCTTGTTAATCATGTTGTGACTCGTTGGAGGGTCCCGACCCTCAGGTTGGGAACCACTGCTCTGTAACTGATCCTGGCAATAATCAGTAATAATCTATAAACTGTATTTCATCTGTTTGCTGTGTCAAAGTGATGTTTGATGTATCTCAGTCACATGTGGTCACTGACTCCGCCCTGTGTGTCCTCAGAGAGGCTCCGTGTACGATGGGCGATGAAGAGTGGAAAACTCCTGAGGTCCCTGAAAGCGTCCTGCAGCTGTTCAGCTCGGCTAACTGGACCATGGAGGATCCGTCTCCAGCCTGTTTCTGCAGCTGCGACGGGAAGAAGAAGATGCTGCCGGACTGTCCTGCTGGAGCCGGAGGTCTGCCCCCACCTGAGGTCAGCTCACCTGACACACACACACCTGAACCTGAACGCATCATCAGGCCTGAAGTCATGGCCTCTGTTTGTTAACCATGTCACAAAGATGTTTATGATATTAATACAGACACTGATCAGAGAACAGTCTCCTCATGGAGCTTTTTGTTACGTCACATGATCTTCATCAGCAGACAGACGGTGTTTCTGAGCACTTTAAGAACTTCTCGTCCATGTTGGGTTTTTAAAACAACATCAACCTTCAGTGTCCAAACTTCAGGAATCATCTAAAAACATTTCAGATTAAAAATGTTGTTCTTTCTTTCAACAACGTCTGATTGTTTCAGACAGAAACAGTTTTTTGAAGCGAAACTGTGAAAAGTGAAAAACTTGGTTCATTTTTCTTCCTGAGGTGACGTCACTGCAGCCTGTGAAGTTCACTACATATCAAATCATGTTTTAAAGAAATAACTGTGATGTTTTTGTTGCTCAGATGAAGCTGAGCGCCACCGACTCTCTGCAGAACCTCACAGGAAGAAACATCTCAGACTACCTGGTGAAAACGTACGCTCAGATCATCGGAAAGAGGTGACGCACCTGAACAAAATACTGCCGTACATTTACACACAAATACACACAGATACTGCTCACACACAGAGATACACATTGACATACAGAGTAAATACTCTGTGACTAAAAGCTTTTGTTTGTTCACAGTTTGAAGAACAAAGTCTGGGTGAATGAATTCAGGTCAGTCTCTTTTATTCTGCTGTTCTGTTTTAATTTTGAGAATCACAAACTCTCAGTCATCGTTTCCTGTTTGTCTCATGTTGATCTGGTTTTCCTCTCGTCAGGTACGGAGGCTTCTCACTGGGCGCCCGGAGCACTCAGGTCCTCCCAGCAGCCAATGAGGTTGACGACGCCATCGAAAGAGTCAGAAAGATCTTTGAGTTAGAGAAGGTCAGTGAAGGCAACAAAACGTTTATTAAAGATGTCACACGCCTCCTAATTTCGTTATTGATGAACTGATTAAAAGACAAGTTCTGATGAATGAAGTGACGGTTTGTTTCAGGGAGCTGCTGCAGATCGATTCCTCGACAGTTTGTCAGGTTTCATCAACGGTTTGGACACAAAGAACAATGTCAAGGTGAGAAACAGCTGATCAGACTCTGTGATGTGTTTAAAGCTCCGGGAAAACACAGACTTCCCTTTATTACGAATCAAAGACAACAGCTTAAGAATGTACAGTAATTGATAACGACTTGTGATCCGTCCTCTCAGATCTGGTTCAATAACAAAGGCTGGCACAGCATCGGCGCCTTCGTCAACGTGATGAATAACGGCATCCTGAGAGCGAACCTACCTGAAGGGAAAGACCCGAGCAAGTTCGGCATCAGCGCCTTCAACCATCCTCTGAACCTGACCAAGGAGCAGCTGTCACAGGTGGCACTGTGAGTACACACCTGACAGGAAGTACACCTGACAGGAAGTTTACAAACTGGCGTCCCCATCCTCCGTTACCGAGGTCCAGTCTTTTTTTGATCAGGACTCATGTTTCAACTTGTCTTCTTCCTGTCGGTCTCCAGGGTAACGACCTCTGTGGACGTCCTGGTGTCCATCTGCGTGATCTTCGCCATGTCCTTCGTCCCGGCCAGTTTCGTGGTCTTCCTCATCCAGGAGCGCGTCAGTAAAGCCAAACACATGCAGTTCATCAGCGGAGTGCAGCCGCTGCTCTACTGGGTCGCCAACTTCATCTGGGACATGGTGAGACACAAAACAAACGCACCCTCTCTGTATCAGAGTGTGTGTGTGTGTGTGTGTGTGTGTGTGTGTGTCAGTGTTGTTTATGTTGTTGTTTGTGTCTCTGCAGTGTAACTACGTCGTCCCGGCAACGCTGGTTGTCCTCATCTTCATCTGCTTCCAGCAAAAAGCCTACGTGTCGTCCACCAACCTGCCGGTCCTCGCGCTGCTGCTGCTGCTCTACGGGTCAGAGACACACTTCTACTACACACTACTACACAATACTACACACTACTACTGCTGCTACCACTTTCTATTTCCAGTCTGACCCTGAGGTCCATTTAGTGCTTCTGTTCTGGAGCTTTCAGTCGTGTCTTCGTGGTGAGGTTGTTTGTTCTCAGAAACACTTTGTAAATAACCCTGTTGTGTTGTTTTGTCCTCAGCTGGTCGATCACTCCTCTGATGTACCCGGCCTCCTTCTTCTTTAAGATCCCCAGCACGGCGTACGTCGTCCTCACCAGCGTCAACATCCTCATCGGCATCAACGGCAGCATCTCAACCTTCGTCATGGAGCTGTTTGGAAACAATGTGAGTCACCGAGGAGACACGCTGCGGCTCTAATGTGAAGAGTAGAGACGAACTAAACTGCAGAGTAGAATCAGTTTGTGATGGTGGTTGATCACCAACGATCAGCTGTTGGAAGCTGCGATGACAGACCGCTTCTGTCAGCCGCTCTCTCTTTGCTGAAACCTCGCCACCGTGTTTAGCATCTGACCCTGAGCCATTATCTCTTCACACAAAATGTCTCTGTCATTAAACCTGTTAATAACTGATGGGTAACGTTAGCAGTGTGATGCTAACAGTTAGCGCTGTCACTGTGTGTGAGTCTGTCCCCGTCACAGAGCGCCGTCCTGCAGCCGTCTCATGATAAATAGAGAGAGAATCGTTACGCTGCACGCAGCGAGATTTTATCTATCAAATTTGCAGTGATTAAACAAAATTGCAGGGTCACGCAGAATCCAATGGCATTGGCTGAATTTGTGTTAAATGTTTCGATGACATCACAACATCCTGGACGGGCTGATTCATCTGCAGCTGTCATCAAAACACGAGGTTTAACTTCCTGTTGTTGTTTTTAGGAGATCGGGGGAATTAATGACATCCTGAAGAACGTCCTCCTCA